>NC_079433.1:4579629-4584629 GCF_026213295.1 Gadus chalcogrammus | reverse complement strand
TCTAAACATGTGGTTAATCACTTTAGCAGTGTTGGGATGAAGGACGTTTCAGAGCAGGTGGTTCATGTTAGTGCTCGCATGAGAACACATCACGGTTCTACGATGAGGTAATGAAGTAACCAATGATTCCCAAATGGTACATGATCAAAGTTTTAGGTTAAGAAACAGATATAGTCCTCGAGTTTTGTAAGCCTATTTTGGCCTGAAGGTTTATGTTCCTTGGTTTACTTTAAGGGGGCTTTGTGACAATCGTGCAGCACAGGGTCAACCTTTACCCAGACGTTCCTCTTATCACTGTGATGACCTCGCCCTTCAGCCTCCCCCCCCAGACACAGTTGATATGAGTTGGCCAAAAGTCAGACTCCACGCTGCGCTTTCGTGTTACCCACCCCTTCCCCAACTGACCTCTCACCTTTCTCTGTCTTGTGCTCGCTCTCCCTCAGTGGAATGCTAATGCGTTGTGTGTGTGTGTGAGTGTGTGTGTGTGGCTCTCTCTCCCGCTCACTCTCTCTCTCTTGTTCTCTCTCTCTCTTTCCTCATAGGCCAGGTTTCTCACGGATAAGGCAGTTATTCTTCACGACAAAGTAGGGCTTGTCTGGCCCTCTCTCTTCTTCTTCTCTCTCTCTCTCTCTCTCTCTCTCTCTCTCTCTCTCTCTCTCTCTCTCTCTCTCTCTCTCTCTGTCTCTCTGTCTCTGTCTCTCTCTGTCTCTGTCTCTCTCCTCTCTCTGTCTCTCTCTCTCTCTCTCTCTCTCTCTCTCTCTCTCTCTCTCTCTCTCTCTCACTCTCTCTCTCTCTCTCTCTCTCTCTCTCTCTCTCCGACTCAAAACTAATCTTGTTTTATAGAATCAGGTGTGGGCGGGCGGTGCTCGTAATTAATGGGATAGTTCTGATGAACATAATATCATGACATTGTAATTACATTACATTCATCTTCTTTTCCACAATATTTCCTACGAAGGCTCAGGCCTCCGTGCCGAAGCCTTCAGTCCCAACGCTCCGAGCTCTGATTGGCTGGGTCGGTTTGGGAGCTTGAAAAACAGACCAAAGATAGCTTAATGTCCCGGCAGTTGGACCTAATGGTTCGATTTAACTCCTGTATACTTTCCCTTACCATCCTCCTTCTTGGGGTGTCCAAAAATAGTTATAATAATAAGTTATAATTCCTTCTTAGATGTTTTGTCACGATGTACCTTGACACATAGCGTGCAAGGCGGGTGACTCAGTGACTTAAAATAGTTTAAACGTTTGTGACACCTGACACAACAACAGTGCCTGTCACTATTTTTTTTATTTTTTTATTTGTCTTAAACACTGCTCTCATGCGCGCCGTGCAAAACCTTTCGGTAAAAAACACGGCAAATTCTTCATATTGTTCAAAGCAAAGCGCTGGGATCGAGATGACACCGCAGTGAACCACCTCCTTATCTCCCCCGACGTGATAATGGCCTGTCAGGCCTCAGGGGACAAAAATAGCCTTCTGCTGTTGTGACGTTACAAAGTGCCGTTCGCGAGACATTCAGCTGCCATTGATGACGGTGGACAAAGGGGAGACCCAGCAGCTATGGGGGGAGAATACCGAGAACTAGTCCTACCCTACGTTAGTGGAACTGGCGTGGTACTCTACCGGGAAAAGCATCACGCCGCATCAGATGATGGGAGAGCGAAAGGTCGGAGTGAAAAGCCGATTGTTTAGTCAAAGCCAGAGTCGAAGTGAACTTTATTGTCAGACAAGACCGTGCATCAGGTTACATAGACGACCGAAATTGCGTTTCCTCATACTCCAAATGTGCTATTACATTCTCTCTCTCTCTCTCTCTCTCTCTCTCTCTCTCTCTCTCTCTCTCTCTCTCTCTCTCTCTCTCTCTCTCTCTCCATCACACTCTCTCCATCTCACTCACTCAATGACTCACACACACACACACACCCACACACACACACACACACAGACACACACACACACACACACACACACACACACACACACACACACACACACACACACACACACACACACACACACACACACACACACACACACACACACACACACACACACATATTTACCACACAACATATAACATGTAACATAATGACATAATAACATAATAGTGCAAATAGACAACAACAAATCGTGTCACATGACCTGTAATCAGAGAGGACGTGAGGGCCAGTCTGAACAGGGGAGAGTGTATCCATCGACCAGGTCTTGTTAATTAGAGGATGCATCTCAGGGAGGTTATCAATATTTAGACATGTTGGAGTACTTTTGGACTTTCGGAGGAGGTCGTCACAAAAGGAACTGGGGGGTTCACAACCCGTGGCCGTGGTTATCCCTGAAATCAATGGCTAACTTCTACTGTGTTTACCATTGGCCTCTATATAGTTCATCCTATCAGCAACCTCTGACATCTGTAAATACCCCCCCACCCCCGCCCCCCAGCACTGATAAGTGTCTTCCCAGCTAATCACACCGTGTTAATGTGATGGGAGCCAGAGCCGGTGAACTCTGCCATGCAAATATTGACGGATGGAATTAAGGTCCTTTCCACACCAGCGGAACCGGTTCGGCCCGTCCTGGGAGCTGATTGGCCGTTTCCTGGCCTTCCCAGGAAAACATGAAGGGTGATCTGTTTCCAGGGGAGTTTTAGTCTGAATTTATGGAAACATATTAGGTCATTGAAGTCTATTTGTGGATTCATATGAAGTCACAACCAGTTCCCCCATCTTCCTATAAACAACCACTGCTCAGTTACCGTAATTTCTCCTACGGGGGATTCAACTATCTATCTATCTAGATTCCGGTTAACCACTTTTTAACGCAAAAACACATTGTCGTTGTTCGGACACGAAAATAATGTAGACACGCAGACATTAGAATAGTTTGGTTCTCCTGGTCCAAGAGAACCAAAAAATACATAATAACAAATAAACACAGCCCCACTACAAACGTGCTCTGTGTCCGTTAAAACGACTCTTGTTTGGGTTGTATTAGGAATATAATTTGCACTCTGCTTTGGTCTTTACAGTCGTTCCCCACAACCCAAACAGTCGCTGGCCCCCCACCCGTCGTGGTTTGTGCTCTGTGTGTCTGCCGGCTCTGATCAGGGGGAGCCGGGCAGTCTCAGACCGGAGATGAAAGCGTAGCGCGGAGGTCTGGGCGTTGCGCCGCCTGGTTCCTCCAGACCCTTTGAAGATTGTCACGTGTGCGGGCAAAAGTCTGGGACTGAAATGGACCTGATCCATCGGAGGGCCCTGGTCCTCCTCCTAACCCGGAAGGGCCCGGCCATAGGCCCCCAGGATCACCCCTGGAGGAAGGAGCCTTATCTCTTCGGATGCCAAACGGTTAAACTGATTAGTAGTTTGAGGCATGCTTTATCCAAAGCCACTTACAGTAAATCAGGTTATCAAGGAGCAGGTAGAGGACTTGGCTCCAGTAGGACTACTGGTAGGCTGCCAGGGTTGAGGGTTTGATTCCCCCCCGGTAAGAGATGCATGCACTGGTATTTGGCTAAAGGCGTTGATCCAATGGTGGTAGAAAAGGTTAAAGAAAATAAATAAATAAAGAATCATGGCAGCAGCCTAAAAGTCATTCCATGGCTCTGGAGCGAATCAGACGCTCTGATTATACGGTTGATCGCAAATTGACTACGGCTCACTGGGAGCCAAGGCCCTCGACGAGAGAGAAGAGAGAAGCCAAGAGCGGCGTTACCCTGTGAGGAGGGGGAGGTGGGGGGGGAACGTGATCGACACACTGGTGGATGATGTGGATCATGAGGGCCAGCGCTGTCATGGGAAGGGGGGGGGGGGGGGGGGGAGATGCTGTTACAGCACACGGCAGGACACCGTACTCAGTACCAAGAAAGATAGGAAACTCTGAGTGGATCTTAAAAGAACCCACTCGCTTTGCACACACGTGCATACATACTTAGTGTCGGACACGCATGAACGCACACATACACATACACACACACACATGCACGCACATACACACACACATGCACGCACATACACGCACACATACATACATACATACTTGCATGCATTCGTGCGCACACTCATTTCATACACATGCATACACAGCCTACGCACACATGCTTGCGCACACACTGTACATGCAGACACAAAATACACACACAGACGCACACAAAATACACAGACACACACAGAGACACGCCTAAGGTCATAACCCATGGAGATCTCGGAGTGGAAACATTCCACGTGCGCTTTGTGGCAGCACATGAGGAGAATTAGGCCAATATCTGTGGAAATAGAATTATGCGGTAATAATCCAGTTTCCGACGGCTCCTTATGACCCGGCCCCCTAGTGTGTTCCTGTG
The DNA here is from genome assembly GCF_026213295.1 of Gadus chalcogrammus. Classification (NCBI taxonomy): domain Eukaryota; kingdom Metazoa; phylum Chordata; class Actinopteri; order Gadiformes; family Gadidae; genus Gadus; species Gadus chalcogrammus. The sequence goes on along the minus strand of NC_079433.1, from coordinate 4,580,292 downwards.
TTCCTCTAAGCCCCGCTGAACCACTAAACCAACAGCATGATCCTGGTCCTTGGGCTGGGAGCCAGTCCTTCTGGGACCAAGGGGGGGGGGGGGGGCTAGACCAGAGGTACAGTACTAGTAATATAGATCGGTGGTTCTCAAACTCTTTCTACCAGTGTAACTCCCCTCTAAGATTATTATTAAAAAAAAATTGGGAGACCAAATGCTCCCAATTTAGTTAGAAACATGGGACTGTGCTTCATGTACGGTAAATGTTGGCTTATTTCGTCCCACAAAAAAAGGATGCCCGGGGAAGGTCAGGGCATGTAGAGGTCAATCTTATGCTAATATATTCCTCCTGAAACTAAGGACATTGTTGTGTGTTTCTGGAAGTGCTTTATTTTCCACAGATTCTCCTTTCTCCTTGTTTTCATTTTAATCACTTGTACATTTTCTCATTTATTTTTTTATTGTCTAGCTTAAGCTTTCAGAATGGAAACTTGCTGAGGTTGAAAAAAAGATTGTAGTTAGCTTATTTTTTTGGAAATGTTCTGAGTACCCCCTGCAGTACTCTGGGATGCTAGACACGACCTCGCTGAGGGGATCCGGGTTCGAACCCCCAAGGGACACAGCCTACCAGTTGGCTCAGCCATAAACCAGCCACAATACACCAACGAAAGGTTC
>NC_079433.1:4554197-4579529 GCF_026213295.1 Gadus chalcogrammus | reverse complement strand
GTCGTGCTGGATTGTCAGCCAAACTTTGGTTCTTTGTTGACCAAACAGAAGAGTACCCCCTCGTCGCCCACTCGTGTGAATAAAAGGGGGGCCCTGAAAACATTCAGCGGGTCTATTTCGAGCACAGATACAAACGCATTTCGTCTGGGGGTTTCTACGGTGACAGTTCATAAAGACACACAACTTTCCCAAAATACAAACTTATTTTTGGACTTGACATCCTTTGAAGCTGGTGATTTGTCATGTTAATGCAACTTTGAATAGCCATCTTCAAAAATATTTTTTATTGTCATGTTCATAATTTTTTGGACTTGGTATAGACTTTTCACGTTCATATAATTTAAGGCTTGGTATAGAGTTGTCATATTCATACAATTTAGACTTGGTATAGACCTGTCATTTTGATACAATTGGTGATTTAGCCTACAGGTTCACAACATTTATGAATTGTCATGTTTATGCAACTTTTATTTGGAATATATATATGTCATGTTCATACATTTGAAATGAGGTCCAGATATGTAAGCCTAATCATTCCCATCAGTTCAAAAAGGGTTATAAAAACCAAAAGTCATTATTGTATAATGTTTTTATACGACAATGAGTCAATACGATTAGTTGTACCTCACTGCCCCCCGGTGGCCCTTCACTGTAACTACAGGAGACGCTAAAACCACAACGTCACGTCCGGCGGTAGCAGTATCGCTTCCTTCTTTTAGCCCTCGCTTCGGTTCGGAGAAGGAGCACGTTTCTAGAACTTCAGAATATTCTGCCCCATCTCATCATTTATGGTTTTTTAGAGCCAAAAACATTCATTTTCTATTAGAAAATAACATGTGTTGCCTGTTGTCGTTAGGTGAAGTTATACTTTAGGTTTAGAGAAGTCAACCGTGCAAACAGTTTAGTATGCCAGTCGTCAACGGGGAAACCATGCAGAGGTGTGTATTTTATTTTGTTCTGTTTGTTCTTTCTATCTCAAAAGCGTTAAAAATGGATACTATTTTCAGTGCTCAATTGTTTTCATGGAACTTTGAACAATAATGTCCGCTATCCGTGTGACCTATGTGTTCTGTAATATATAGTCCGTTTATCTTAACAATTTTGCTAACTCAACCAAGCGTGGTGTATCTTCAGATAGCATGAGCTTGGTGTTGAAACACATTTGCTTGGTGTTGCCCATTCGGTACCAGTTTAACGCAGACCGTTTCCAGCGAGGCCCGGCCTGTCGTGGCCCTGTCCTTTCCTACCGTCTCTGCTAGAGCAAACTGAGACCGTTTGAGGCCCAGCTGTGTCCTCTGCACAGCGGGGTTAAGATTAACCTCTGACAATTATAATCTCCGCGAAGATTGTGTGTTTTCTTGTGCTGGATGGTGCCATAGATTTAACTAAAGTGGTGTTCTCCAGGATCATGAATGAATCGGATGACCATGCTTGTCGGTGACCCGGAGTGAAATGCCCGCAACACGTGGGTCTACAGGTCTACATGGCCAAATATGAAACTAAGTGGACAACAAGTAACTCCTGAGACGTGAGTCAGTGAATGATATTGTAAATAAACTACTTAAATATTTAATACTTGACCATATAAGGCCCTTCTAATGGCATCTATTTTCCATCCATATGTTCTCTATTTTGGATTGGTTCGCTGTATGATATGAAGGAATGTATCCAAGATGGGTGGTCTTTAAAATTATGTGAATATCAGTCTTCTGACCTACATCTAATCCCCCTTTGGTCACAATCATAATCCTTCTTTCTAAGCTAATGCAACCAAACCAAATAACTAGTCACTAGTATGACACCGGGCTGAGTTTACTCTATTTTGCATCGTTGGTACCTGAGTGGTACCCGTCAAACGCAGACCGTTTCCAGCGAGGCCCGGCCTGTCGTGGCCCTGTCCTTTCCTACCGTCTCTGCTAGAGCGACCTGAGGCCGTTTGAGGCCCTGCAGTGTCTTCAGTACACAGCTGGGTTAAGATAAACCTCAGACATGGATACTCTCGGAGAGAACTCCTCTCAGAGTGGTGGGTTTTCTTGTGCTGGACGGTTCCCTAGATTTAACGATAGTTTTCTTCTCCAGGAGCATGGATGACTCTGCTGACCGTTCTGTCGGTGACCTGGACTGAACAGGCTGAACATGTGGAACCGGTCGACCTCGCCAAATATGAAGCGTATTGGACGTTATCATGCAACTCTTGAGACGCGAGTCATTGAACGCGATTGTAAGCAAACTTCCAAAGTACTTGTAATTTGGACCTAAAATCCCCCTCATGCTTACTTTTTTGTTTACTGTTTTGGATCGCTTCCATGTTTGACCTTTATGAGGAAATGTCAAAGATGTCTACTAGATGATCTGTAAAATTATATGAACGTGTGATTCTTCAGACTTAAATCTAAGCCCCTCTGGTCACAATCATAATCCTTCTTCTAAGCTTATTCAACCAAACCAAACCGGTCGCTAGTATGACAACGGGCCGAGTTTAGTTGATGTTTGGATCGACTGTACCCGACTGGTACCAGTTATCCGCAGACCGTTTCCAGCGAGGCCCGGCCTGTCGTGGCCCTGTCCTTTCCTACCGTCTCTGCTAGAGCGACCTGAGGCCGTTTGAGGCCCCGCAGTGTCTTCAGTACACAGCTGGGTTAAGTAATACCTCAGACAAAAACTTGAATTTGGTTTCCTAGAAACCCTGACTAAACCTCTGCTTGTTGTTGTTCAGAGTTTCAGCTGTTGCTGCTGACCACCCGCCGTTGGGTCAGACCGTAGAGGAGCAGACGAAGACCACGGTATAGTCCTATGAGACGCCATCGAAGACGGATGTTTTCGCCTTGTGAACGAGGTAATACCCTAATCACTATGAATCAGTACAGTGCTTAAACGAGGCCTGTCCCACATTCCTTACTCTATCTCTGAATATCTTCATGAGTACCTTGTTGGTTTTAAATGATAATATAAACTCCCTCCAAAGGACTTGACTTTGACGAGGAGAAATCCGTTAGTGCAGGGGTGCCCAACCAGTCGATCGCGGTCTACCAGTAGATCGCCGACAGATCCCAAGTCGATCGCGAGGGGTGATCGCCATTTTAATGAAATTAAATTTGCGCGGGACATATACGCGCGGTAGCGCATGTGCTGTTAACAGCAGTTGAAAGCCGTCAACAGTAGTTACACACTCCTATACGTTGGTATGGCTGAGGGGAAACAAGCTAAGACCTACCATTTTCACCCTGAGTGGGAGGAAGATTATTGATTATCGTTGAGAAGGTTCCGTGCGCAGACGGAATGAAACCCCAATTGTTCTCTACCCCCCCCCCCCCCCCCCCCCCGTCAACAATTGTTCTCTACCCCCCCCCCCCCCCCCCCCCCCCGCTTGAAGGTAGGTTTGCTGGTAGATCTCGGGAGGTTGGCTACTTGAAAAGTAGATCTTGGGTCAAAAAAGGTTGGGCACCCCTGCGTTAGTGGTTGTGAAACTACCAACTGATTACGAGCTATCCCCATAGCCGGCTTTTGCTGGTCCTCAAAGTCTCGAATCTACCACTACCTCTTCAGATGTCACCAGTGGATAAGACTTTTTAAAGGACTAATCTTCCTCACCCATGGTGGTCCTTTCGACAGTCCCTGGTACCAGTTATCCGCAGACCGTTTCCAGCGAGGCCCGGCCTGTCGTGGCCCTGTCCTTTCCTACCGTCTCTGCTAGAGCGACCTGAGGCCGTTTGAGGCCCCGCAGTGTCTTCAGTACACAGCTGGGTTAAGATAAACCTCAGACATGGATACTCACTGAGAGAACTCCTCTCAGAGTGGTGGGTTTTCTTGTGCTGGACGGTTCCCTAGATTTAACGAAGGTGTTCTTCTCCAGGAGCTTGGATGACTCTGCTGACCGTTCTGTCGGTGACCTGGACTGAACAGGCTGAACATGTGGAACCGGTCGACCTCGCCAAATATGAAGCGTTTTGGACGTTATCATGCAAATCCTGAGATGTGAGTCATTGAACGAGATTGTAAGCAAACTACCAAAGTACTTGTAATTTGGACATAAAATCCACCTCATGCTTGCTTTTTTGTTTACTGTTTTGGATCGCTTCCATGTTTGACCTTTATGAGGAAATGTCAAAGATGTCTACTAGATGATCTGTAAAATTATATGAACGTGTGATTCTTCTGACTTAAATCTAAGCCCCTCGGGTCACAATCATAATCCTTCTTCTAAGCTTATTCAACCAAACCAAACCGGTCACTAGTATGACAACGGGCCGAGTTTAGTTGATGTTTGGATCGACTGTACCCGACTGGTACCAGTTATCCGCAGACCGTTTCCAGCGAGGCCCGGCCTGTCGTGGCCCTGTCCTTTCCTACCGTCTCTGCTAGAGCGACCTGAGGCCGTTTGAGGCCCCGCAGTGTCTTCAGTACACAGCTGGGTTAAGAAATACCTCAGACAAAAACATGAATTTGGTCATAGAAACCCTGACTAAACCTCTGCTTGTTGTTGTTCAGAGTTTCAGCTGTTGCTGCTGACCACCCGCCGTTGGGTCAGACCGTAGAGGAGCAGACGAAGACCACGGTATAGTCCTATGAGACGCCATCGAAGACGGATGTTTTCGCCTTGTGAACGAGGTAATACCCTAATCACTATGAATCAGTACAGTGCTTAAACGAGGCCTGTCCCACATTCCTTACTCTATCTCTGAATATCTTCATGAGTACCTTGTTGGTTTTAAATGTTAAAATAAACTCCCTCCAAATGACTTGACTTTGACGAGGAGAAATCCGTTAGTGGTTGTGAAACTACCAACTGATTACGAGCTATCCCCATAGCCGGCTTCTGCTGGTCCTCAAAGTCTCGAATCTACCACTACCTCTTCAGATGTCACCAGTGGATAAGACTTTTTAAAGGACTAATCTTCCTCACCCATGGTGGTCCTTTCGAAACAGTCCCTGGTAGTTTTCCGCAGACCGTTTCCAGCGAGGCCCGGCCTGTCGTGGCCCTGTCCTTTCCTACCGTCTCTGCTAGAGCGACCTGAGGCCGTTTGAGGCCCCGCAGTGTCTTCAGTACACAGCTGGGTTAAGAAATACCTCAGACATGGATACTCTCGGAGAGAACTCCTCTCAAAGTGTTGAGGGGGGGGGGGGGGGTTTTGTGCTGGATGGTGCTATCGATTTAAGGATAAATGTATAGATGAAACTCAAATCGAACCAACGCAATTAAAAGGCCCTGTGCTGAAACCTATAAGGATTGGTTGGCTGTCCGGTTGGTCCGGTCCACTGGGTCGAACCATTTGGGGGGGGGGGGGGGGGGGGCATGCTTGTGAGAGGTCGCCGAATGATTGGAAAATAACGAATATACATCACACCTGGTGGTAAACTGGGGGTCCATGTACTACAGCAATAAATGTAAAAGATTGAGGGTAACATGTTTAAACCGGGTCAACATGTGTGATACAAAGTCTTGGATGGTAAAGATGTCTCAATTTTGTTTCAGGAGCGGTTGCAGTACGGGTTGAGGAGACGGTGCGTCCCCCGGCCTGGGGTGTTGGCTGAGCTTGAGTCGGTGGTGAACAACCTCTGACGCAGAGTTTGAAATGTAGTGTAAAGGGCCCTGGCTTGAGACCCATCTGGGACCTTGCTCTCGCATGGGAGGTCAGGGGGGGGGAGTTTGTATGATTCCCTCGTTGATGTGGTTTCCCCTAGGGGCTCATTGTTCCTTCACACCAAAGAAACGACATGCTGCCTTGGTTAATGGTCCTGCCACCACATGAACAAGGCCTCAGCTAGGGCTCCAGACTAACTATTTCACAGGTAACACTGGTGCCACCTAGCTCTTCATTTGGTAGCACCAAAACAAATTAGGTAGCACCATATATTTTTTTGGTGAACAGGAGTTCCTCTTTAGTGATGTTGTAGGCGGTGTTAAAATTGATGATGATTTCTTCATTCTCCGCCGTGCGATTGCTCTCATCCATCCTATTAAATGAGCTTGTGCTTTTGGCTTTCGTAGTGTAATTTAATGAATGAACTTTGAATTGTGTAGATCCTTTTTCGCCAACCTGTAACTGTCGTCTTCAGAAGAAGAACCTGAGATTCTTGTCGCTTCCTCTGCTAACCCTTCTCCACCACCAACGGCCTCATTTGTTTCCTCTGGCACATTTTTTTTCTTAAAATAATCGGCTATCGACCGCTTCATATTGTATCTGCTTTGTTTACTTTTTGGTGCGTGCTGCGTGCGCAGCAAGACTGTGGACGTGTATTGTGCAGACCATAGACTAAAAGGTGCAGGCAGAGACAGGGAGCGAGAGAGTAGTGGACTCGTAGGAATGAGCCAGAAAGTAAGATTTTATTATCAACCACAACCGCGGGAGTGGGTTGTGGTTGATAATACTACTTGTCCTCCTGCAAGTAGCACCGGAGCGACCTCATTCAGTTTTAACTCGCACGTTAAGAAATGCGACCTAATAGGTTGCACTCTGGATCCCTGGCCTCAGCATTACAGCTGGATTAGCTGCTCCCAACAGACGAGTTAAAGGCAGACGACATGTAATCATACAATGTGTTTTCTATTGAAATAAAGATTTAACACAAATACTTATGTTCGTTTTTATTTGTTACATAAACAACTAATGCACTGCACCCATATAATATTCTGGTTACATTTTTTATGAATCTGATTGATGGCTTTCTTTTTGGTTCTTTCACATTTATTGGGGTATTTTCTATCAAAATCGATTTACCAGTGCATCACATGTGAACGTCCAGGGACTAGACATCCCATTTCCTTCCGGGTGTGTCTGCACGACCCAGATTGCCATGGTTTCGACGATAGGACGTTGAAAAGGCGTCGATATTATAACACTCGCCATAAATTATACTTCCGTTTTCGATGGCGCGTCTAATCAAAGTGGTGAAGGCGCCTACCATGTCAAAGACTAGTGCGACGGTGACTTAATGCATTACGAAGATTACATACGATTGTTTGAACCAGTTTTGTCCACAAAGCAGTCGAAACTCGTTCGAAATTTGTTTGCCTGTGGTCTGAAACTTCTCCTTGTAGTACACCAAAAAGCGGCATGCTAACATTTGTGATGTAACTTTTTTTGGAGGTAAGCGATCGTTTAAACAAAGCTTATACCATGCACTGAGTTTACTTTCACTTTCGACTGGTGAAGTTCGGCTGGTGTCAACATGGCGGTGGAGAAGAGGGGGGTCGGGGTGGAGGTGCTGGGGGTTCCGAACTTGTTGTCTAATGATCGGACGATTGATAAACTCCTGATCCACTTTCTGAGACCACGGAACGGAGGTGGGGAGGTGCGGCGGGTCATCTACCCGACGAGTGTACCCGGGCAAGCCCTGGTCATATACGACGAACCAGACGGTAGGTCGACTAGAACAAATGAAATACGTGTTCGCTCGGTTAGGATATTGGACCATAAAGGATAAATATTGTAGACTTGGTTACAAACAAAGTTGTTTTACCCCCTACAGACGCTTCACGCGTCCTACAAAAGAGCCACCACGAACTGGAATTTGGGGACCGAAAATTTCCCGTGGAGGTGAAACCTGTCGACAGACCCGAGGTAAACCATAACCACAATCACATTGTAAAGGTTTAACACACTTTGAGATGTTAGGGAGTGTGTGTGTGCAAGACACGTTTTAATCAGTGTGTGTGTGTGCTACTGTTTGTGTTTACCTTGTAATAAGCTTGACCTGCCAATGGAGGCCACCCTGAACATAGGCATGATCGATGATAAGAAGGATCTGAGTCGACTTATGAAGATGCATGGCCTTAAGATCATCAGCAGTCGAGGCAGCCTGGTACGAGTTGAGGGCTCCATGATGATGCTGAGGTCGTTCAAGGCCGAAACCCAGAAGATGCTGGAAGCACAGACCTACAGCCTGACCCGACCCTCCTCATCCTCATCGGGACAAAGTATGTCGCCCCCTGGTGCCGATTCCAGAAACTCCACCAATGGCAGCTCAGCGCAAGCTCTACAAAACCACTGGAGATCCACAGAACCACGTTCCCTTGATAGCCCTTCCCCTACCCCCTCCCCTACCCCTTCTTCCTCCAGATCCTCCTCCTTATCAGCGATTGGTCCAGGAGACAGTAGGCAACAAAACCACCGGAGATCCACAGACCCACGTTCCCTTGATAGCCCTTCCCCTACCCCCTCTTCCTCCAGATCCCCCTCCTCCTTACCAGTGATTGGTCCAGGAGACAGTAGGCACACGCCTCCCAAGAAACCGCCCACTGAGACCTTCGTCTTGTCCTCAGTCGTGTTGGACTACGCCCAGCGCCTCAAGAAGCTCGGCATGGACGACATCCTGAAGGGCTATGGCGTCGAGATGGAGGCGGTTGCCATTGATACCGACGTGAGCGGGGTCTCTGTAACGGGGTGGCTTGCACAAGACGCTGCGGCCGATCTCCGACGATTTTTGTCCAAGCTCGAAAGCGAGCTACACGTCCGCCAGATTCACCTGAGCGACCTCAGCCACGAAGTCCAAGTGCGCATCGGCAAGCGCATCCAGGAGCTGCAACACAACTACCCGTCGGTGCTCATCAGACAGATGGGCGGAGCCGTCCACCTGATTGGACCGCGGTCGTCATGTGACGAGCTGAAGGAGAGGGTCATGCAGCCGAGGCCGACCGAGTGGCAGCCGCTGGAGTACGGGAGGAGAACGGGGAGGAGTCAGGAGGAGGGGAGGAGTCAGGAGGAGGGGAGGAGTCAGGAGGAGGAAAGGAGTCGGGAGAAGGAAAGGAGTCGGGAGAAGGAAAGGAGTCAGGAAAGATCGACCACGCCAAAGAGGCGGAGCCAATCCGTGCCGAGAAATAGGACGGGGAGAAGAGATGAGCTAGAGGGCGAGGCTACGGCTCAGCCAGCTCCGCTGCCTTCCCTCGATAGCGGCCGAGAGCAGAGAGCCAGGGACCAAGGAGACCAAGTAGACCAAGGCGCCGCTCGGACACCAGAGGTCAGAGGTCTAAGGGGAAGGAGCAACTCCCTGACTAGGACCAGCGCTAAGCCAGAAAAGACCACCAACCACGTGAACCCGGAGAGAACGACCTCAAAACCCTCAAGGGGTCCAGTTATAAAGGCCTGCTTATTATCTCACTCAGCAATGGTTAAAAAACAATTTCATTTTTAGAGGTAAAATCTTGTCAACTTGTTCTTAGGCATGATTGTATCATAATGGTTCATGTTCCAGTGATTAAGTATGTCTTGGTTCTGTATCCTTCCATCGGCGGTTTGGTTGTGTTATTGATATTGAAGTAACCTAGCATGAATGTGAAGATAATCAGTTTGTAAATTGTACCTAGCTTAATGTAACTTCATTTTTGTAAAATCTACACTTTTCATTCTACATTCAGACATTGTAAGGGTATGGATCAATGCACTGAATCACCATATACTCATTTATTCCACACCACCAGATACAAATAATCACTTTTCATTAAGAGAGGGTCCAATTAAAATGCTTTAAAATTCAGCAAATAACATAATTTGCCATTAAACCTTTAAAATTACCTAATCAATCTCATTTTTAATTGTTTTAATACAGGAGACTTTTACATGGTTATTATATGACGTCGAATGCAACTCCCAATTACCACCACTAGAGGGAGACACTGGCAAGAGCTCAGACACTCCGCTACTCGTTTACCACAGTAATGTGTGCTGTAAGATTCAATTCCACACGATAGCTATTATATTCATCAGCATTATTGTTGAAAAGCGTGTTTCTGACAAAGTTTTGTGAAAGTAACAATACCCAGCGTAACCTGTCTATCCATGGAGAACTCTAGACCCAAACTTTCATCTAAAATGTGAACACAACGGTAGGCCTACATTGGACGAACCACACAAATGGTAAGTTATTTTCTATGCAGGAAGACGGAGTTCACCTTGAAAGAGGAAGCAGATGTATGACGGATCTGTCCTATTTTAGGCATGCAGTCTAGGGATCATAAGACTGACTCAGCTTCTAGTTACAGTAAATAGCAGTTCTATATATCCCGAACGCTTTAAACATTCAATATGATGTGTTGTCATAAGTAGAATAAAAATAAACATTTTAGAAGGGAGTTAGTTCGATATCCTAAATTTACACACGTTAGGAATATGGCCTTTACCCATCACTCTCATTTCACTGTGAAGCGGTGGAGGAACCCAGACAGAAGACGGAGAACTGAAACTATATGATGATAAAACTCAGCCCTGCGGGCTAAAAGTAGACCATGTTTCAAACTGGGATGAAAAACAGCTTGTGGAAACACCAGAAGGTTAGTATTTTCACTTCCAACCCGGAATACGTTTACATCCCTAATCAAGGACGCCAACCTCATATCCTGTTTGTAAAACCTGTTGCTGAATTGTTTATCTCCTTGCTGATTGCATCCATAATAAGCCGATCCCATGTTCAGCTCTGAGGTAAAAACTAAACCATAGACAGGGTTAAACGTTGTCGCTGCATACAAACCCCTAAGGGAAATGACGAATTAAATTCGAATTCAGACAGGAAATGCCACCATTCTTCCCAGGAGATAAGGACATTTAATGACCTGGTTCTGACAAAGTCCATAAGCTATGTGGTTCTGAACTGTCCAGAACTTGAGTAAGTCAGTCAGGTCTGAAATTCAAATAAATGATATTTAAAACAATACATGGTATACCTACCCATAGAGGAATACATTAGAGAGAGTAAAAGGTTACTGAGTGATCAAAGTTTTCAGAACAAGTAACTTCTGCCCCTGCAGGAAGTGAGAGAGAAGGAGGGTGAAGGGAGAGAGTGACCGAATGAGAAAGAGAAAGAGAGCGAGCGACAGAGGACCATAATGCAGGAACATAATCCTTCCTCTAATCATAGCTCCACGTATTGACACAGACGTGCACACGCTCAGGGCTGGACGGGGTGACGTGCTGTGGCACGCTAACCACAGGCTCTACGTTTCTTCACTGAGCACACCCAAGAATCCAGTGGAAGCGTCGTCTACGCCACTCCCCTGCACTCGCATGCACCCTCACGGCCGACACTCACACACTCTCGCCACTACCGGGTCGTGGGGTGGAGAAGGCTGCATCTCCTGTGAAGGCTCTCTCGCTCCCTCCTGCTGTGCTGAAAGCAGATTTGTGTGTGTGTTTGTGTGTGTGTGTGAGTGTGAGTGTGTGTCGGTGTGCTGATTGATGTGTGAGGAATGGCGGAGCTGGAGGCCTTGGAGTTTGGGAAGTCCGACTTTGTTCTGTTGGACGAAGTCAACATGGAGCAGTTCATGGAGAACCTCAAGCTGAGGTGAGGAGGAGAAGGAGGGCTGTGTCCGAGGAGCAGGGCTGGGTGGGGGGGGGGAGGAAGAGGTGGAGGAGGAGGGCGGGGTTGGAGTAACACCAGACCAGAACCTCACTGAGAAGGAGAGATGCTTGGGGTTTGCATCGTCTCCTTTGGGTTGGCTGGAGATGTGACAGTACGTTGTAGGTGGTAGTTTCAGTCAATGGTGTATGACTCACCTTTACTAAATACAAGGTTGGTGAGGGTCACTTATAACCTTGTTTTTCAGATTCCTATGCACTCAAACTTGTTTTTTCTGAAACTTGTACGTTCTCTAGTATTCATGCACTGTACATTCAGCCTAACTTGTTAATCACCTTGGATCAAAGCATCTGCTAAATGTAACGACTTATTCACTGTCTACTACTTTCTCACTAAACTGACGATTGTTTGTTTGTCCGAAGCCGGTCGCGGTGAATCGAGTTAGTTGAGTTGAGTCTGGAGCTGGATGTAGTCGTGCTGGTTAGTGAATGAAGTATGTACCTCCAGAGAACGAAGAGCATGCAGTTCACGTGACTGCTGTTGTCTCTGCTCTGAACACTTAAAATCAGCTTAAGAGGAAGGCGTGTCCGCAGGACATCTCCGCTTGACTCACCGCTGTACGAGAAATTGAACGGAAGGGCACACACTCACACAGTGTCGTTTGACTTTCAACTTTCCCGCTCGTTCTCTCTAGGTGGCAGTATGACTGGTTGGGGGTTTTGGTGGCTTCTAGTTATGTCTAGAGATGCAGGCGGTCACACGCGAAATGTGTATCAGTGTTGCATCCGATGGACAGGGTGGGATTCACAGCAGCTCCTTTCTAAATGACTGACATTTACTTTAACACTTCTCTGTCATTCTTTCTGTGACGCCTTTGCGTGGGCTGTCAGTGAATCATGTTACCCACCCTTTCCTACTCCGGGTGTGGTGTCAACATCTGTGTGTGTGTGTGTCTTCCTTTTTGTGTGTGCGTGAGTCTTCTGGCTGTGTGCGTATGTGTGCGCGCGTGCATGTGTGTGTGTGTGTGTGTGTGTGTGTGTGCGCATACGTGTGGCCATGCACGTGCATCTGTGTTTGTGCACACACCTACATGCAAGTGTGTGCATATTTGTGTGTGTGTATGTGTTTATGGCTGTGTGATATGTTGCACTCTGTATCTTAGTTGCCAGACAGCCCTCCCCCCACCTTCCCCTCATTCTCACTTCCTCCCTTCATGTCGTCACATCGGAGCAGGCGATAAGTTCTACAGAAGCCCATTTTTACACAACTGGAGGCGTCCCGTGGTGCTGTTCTCCTTCCCTGTTCAGAGCTCTTTATGAACCAACACAAACCAAACACAACATACTTCTCCATACCCGCATCTATGCCAGCACATACTCCATACCGGCATCTATACCAGCACATACTCTATACCAGCACACACTCTATACCAGCACACACTCTATACCAGCACACACTCTATACCAGCACATACTCTATACCAGCACATACTCTATACCTGCACATACTCTATACCAGCACACACTCTATACCAGCACACACTCTATACCAGCACATACTCTATACCAGCACATACTCTATACCTGCACATACTCTATACCAGCACACACTCTCTACCAGAACAAAGACAGATAGACTCCAATCATCACCCTTGCAAGCTGTCTGTGAACCATATGTTTCTCAGGAGGACTCCTTGATGAGCACACTGTGGAAGTGTGTGAACCGATGTGAAAATAACACGATCAATGCAATCCATATCCAGTGCAACGCACCCTGCTGCTAGCAATTCATATTAGCGTTCGCACATCTCGACCATGCGTAGGAAGGTGGGCATAATATTCGTGTCCTTTTTTATTTGGTCGTCGTACATGTCTTGCCATCTACTGTGCTGAGATTGTAGATTAATACAGCGTGTACTGGCCCTCCCTGGGATTGGCTGCCAATATCTTTATTCGACTTATATGGTCGGGCGTCAAACCCTTAGCTGTACGATGAGCGCAGCCGCCTCAGACCACAGTTGTACTTCCTATTTTCGATACTCGCACTTTTGTCACTTCCTGTCCTGCGGGGTGGCTCGGGTCTTGGTTAAACTTGGCCTTTTTGAATGCGTCTTCTTTTTCACGGACAACCGTTGACACTCGATGCTCTGTGCATGCATACTGAAAAACGTAGGGGAGAGTCAGGTTAGTGGCTATGGGGTTGAATCCGAGCCATACGGTACTGGGTTTGAGCGCTGATGTGTGCAGTCTATCTGTAAGGATCACCTACCTGCTCCTTAATGACCCGTCTTTGTCTTCACTGTCTAACCCCAACCTGCTCCTTGATGACCCGTCTCTGTATTCACTGTCTAACCCCTACCTGTTCCTCAATAACCTGTCTCTGTATGCACCGTCTCACCCCGACATACATTCACTGTATGTCCCCAAAGATAGATATACAGATAGATGAATATGTTCTCTTTTTGTTTACTAAATAGTAAAAAGAATAAAAGTCCATCCTTCTCTACTCGAGATCTATATTTTATTACTGACCAACCCCAATTACTCAATCTCCCCAATCGTCAGCGTACCCATTTCTATCTCTCTCTCCCCGTCCATCTCCCGCTGTGCCGGGGCAGGTTCGAAATGGGTCGGATCTACACCTTCATCGGGGAGGTGGTGGTCTCCGTCAACCCCTACCGGGAGATGGACATCTACGGCAAAGAGGCCATCGGCGCGTACCGCGGGCGCGAGCTGTACGAGAACCCGCCGCACCTCTACGCAGTGGCGGACGCCGCCTACAAGGCCATGAAGAGACGGGCCAAGGACACCTGCATTGTCATCTCAGGTGAGACCAGTGGGAGGAGAGACCAGCTAGAGGCACCTGTATCGTCATCTCAGCTAAAGGCTAATGCATCGTGATATCAGGTGACACCAGCTAAAGGCTAATGCATCGTGATATCAGGTGAGACCAGCTAAAGGCTAATGCATCGTGATATCAGGTGTCACCAGCTAAAGGCTAATGCATCGTCACATCAGGTGAGACCAGCTAAAGGCTAATGCATCGTGATATCAGGTGAGACCAGCTAAAGGCTAATGCATCGTGATATCAGGGGACACCAGCTAAAGGCTAATGCATCGTGATATCAGGGGACACCAGCTAAAGGCTAATGCATCGTGATATCAGGGGACACCAGCTAAAGGCTAATGCATCCTCATATGAGGCCTTGGCCTTCAATCCCAAGAGAGGTTCTGGGTTCAAACCCCTATGTCCACAGTCAGCCTGTCAGCCTTGGCATGCTTGAGCAAGATGCCCCCTTAACCCATACCTGCTTGTTAACGAGATGTATCTACAAGTCACTTTGGAGGAACGTTTGTAAATAGGTTCCCATCTAATCCCTTTCTAGATCCTTCTATGTACCATCTCTGCTTGCCTCTGGCTTCTTCTACGATTTGTTTAATTTATGTGTGAGCTATTTTATTAAGACGGGTTTGTACAGTTGTTGTTTGCATGGCGTGAGCAATGCGACTCTTTTGCATGAGCCCAGCCTAGAGGATACCGTGAGCTCTTCACCGGAGGCTGATGGGACATGACTGTATCCTCTTTCAGGAGAGAGTGGCGCCGGGAAGACGGAGGCCAGCAAGTACATCATGCAGTACATCGCGGCCATCACCAACCCCAGCCAGAGGGAGGAGGTGGAGAGGTGAGGGCCCTCAGTACCATTGCGTCCTCTGTCCCCGACTCGTATAAACCCATTTTAATATACGGTTGTGCACTGTGTTAACGGAGCCATGCACGCTTGCCTGCAGGACCATGCACGCACACACACAGACACAGCCACGTACACACGCATGCACATGCACACGCACGCACGCACACACACCCTTTTGTTTGAGAAGAGAAACGGTATTACCGGTAGAAGAAGGGTAGAAGCTACCCTTTCATAATACCCTATCGTATCGCCGTACGCCCTCTCTCAAGGACAAAATTCCCCAAATACCCAAACTATTCGATGTGCATGTACACGTCCCTCCGCAGAACACGTAAAGCATTATCCTGACTCAGTGTGCTTCTCGCTCCCCCCCCACCTCCATGGGTCTCATGGTACCTCTTATGTTCGTTATATAATATAAGGATAACTTGTTAGTAACGGAGTGACACAAGAACGCAGGTCGAGACGTTGATATCCATTTTAACTCTGGTTTACCAGCACCAGAACAATGATACAAGTTACACTTACACCGTAGAGCATGGGAATAACAATGCATATCCCCCCCCCAGTGTGAAGAACGTGCTGCTGAAGTCCAACTGCGTGCTGGAGGCCTTCGGCAACGCCAAGACCAACCGCAACGACAACTCCAGCCGCTTCGGCAAGTACATGGACATCAACTTCAGCTTCAGCGGGGATCCCACCGGCGGTCACATCAACAACTACCTCCTGGAGAAGGTACGCACTTTCTGTTTCACCACAGGAAGTGGAAACCCGTGAGAAATAAATTAACTGCGGCGTTTGGTGTTACAGAACGTTAAAATGACTCACTGGAGGAGATTGAATATATTTTAGTTGTAGTTGTTCCCCACCACACAGGCTGAACAGAAAGTTTTTGTTTTGCAGTTTGTTAGGTTGAATGTGTGATACAGCTGACAGAGTTTTCCACCACCACAATGATATGAATATTTACATTTAGGGCATTCAGCAGACGCTTTTATCAAAAGCAACTAACAATAATTACATTTATCAGAAGAAAGAGACAAAATATTTTCAGTCGGTACACTAAGGATGTCCATAGAACCATGTGCCAAGCACTAAGTTGATCACACGGAATCCAAACAAGAAAAAGAGGATTCTAAAATTAGCGCAATTTGTTTTGTTCTTGAAACGCTTTTAAAGCGAAAGCAAATGGAAGTTTCCCCAAAGTTTCCCAACTGCTCTGCTTATGCACCAATTGCCTCACTTCCCCGGTCTTTGACCCTTCTGTCATGTGAGATCGCCATGGCTACCAGCAGGGGTTCTGTCAATAGATGGATCCCGTGAACACTCGGTCTGCCCCGTCTGTGGGTGATGATGAACCAATCCCTGGAGAACTCTCAGCTATTCACCGTCAGACTACCACGTCTGGCCGGGAGAATATGGTGTGAAACGAGGTGTCCATTACGGCCCTCTGCAAAAACAACCACGCCTTAAAGCTGTCTGAAAGCACCCAAAGCCTCCTCCTGGTGTTTGGGTGGGGTTTAGGGTGGTGTTTGTTGATGGCAGGGTTGTGTTTGGACAGGGTTAGGGTGGTTTTTGGGTGATGTTAGGGAAGTGTTTGGCTAGTGTTCATTTGGTGTTTGGGTGGTGTTCGGTTGGTGTTTGGGTGGTGTTCGGTTGGTGTTTGGGTGGTGTTCGGTTGGTGTTTGGGTGGTGTTCGGTTGGTGTTTGGGTGGTGTTCGGTTGGTGTTTGGGTGGTGTTCGGTTGGTGTTTGGGTGGTGTTCGGTTGGTGTTTGGCTAGTGTTCATTTGGTGTTTGGGTGGTGTTCGGTTGGTGTTTGGGTGGTGTTCGGTTGGTGTTTGGGTGGTGTTCGGTTGGTGTTTGGGTGGTGTTCGGTTGGTGTTTGGCTAGTGTTTATTTGGTGTTTGGGTGGTGTTCGGTTTGTGTTTGGGTGGTGTTCGGTTGGTGTTTGGGTGGTGTTCGGTTGGTGTTTGGGTGGTGTTCGGTTGGTGTTTGGCTAGGGTTAGGGTGGTGTTTGGGCGGTATTTGATTTGTTGTTGGGTGGTGTTTGAGTGATATTGGAATGTTGTTGTTAGGATGGTCTTCGAGTGTTATTCGGGTGGTGTTTGGCTACTGTTTGGGGGGGTTTGGGTGGAGCTGGATAGTGTTTGGTGGGTGGGGGGGGTTGTCTATTGTTTGGGTTGTGTTTGGCTGGTGTTTGTCTAATGTTTGGTTGTTGT
Organism: Gadus chalcogrammus; assembly: GCF_026213295.1. Taxonomy (NCBI): domain Eukaryota; kingdom Metazoa; phylum Chordata; class Actinopteri; order Gadiformes; family Gadidae; genus Gadus; species Gadus chalcogrammus. Next base: position 4,562,329 of record NC_079433.1, on the reverse strand, counting down.
TCGGGTGGTGTCAGGGTTGTGTTTCACAGCGTGAACGAGCAGACAGCCACTCAGTGTGCTCTACTATGCACTGGGTTCCCAGCTAGGCCCTGAGGGCAGGCAATAGGTGCGGCTCGACAGTTCACAGGATTTGATCCAAAGAATTCCAATCCTGACAAAGGTTACAAAGACGCCAATGAGTGAGAAAATCCTTAACAAGTGACATTCCATTAATGTGTGTGTGTGTGCGTGCATCCGTTATTTTTGTGGTTGGAGGGACACGCCCCCTGAAAAGTTTTTGCGGGTGATGGCCGCGAGGTAACAAAGCAGCCCCCTCTTTCATCACTTCAGGTGAAGTGGGAAAGCAGTTGGTTCGCCTCGCCTGGAATTACTGTTTGGAATCGCTGGAATCTGAGTGACTGGCGTAGATCGTGGTAGTATCGTAGATAATTACATGTGTTTATTTTCCTTCCAGTCTAGGGTGGTTCACCAGCAGCAAGGAGAGAGGAACTTCCACTCCTTCTATCAGGTAAAGGGACTATTTGCATTTTGGTAGCTTATTATTATTTATTTTTTTAAGACATTTATTTGTATTTATCCTTTATTTAACCAGGCGAAGTCCCATTGAGATATTAACATCTCTTTTAAAAGGGAGCCCTGGGGCAACAAGTATACAAGTTACTCAGAAACATTGACGACAAGACAGACTAATAAGGACATCATACACTTGAAGATTATTATCGCTAATCACTAATCCGATCCAACTTTCCACCCATCCGTTCATCTATCAATTTATTCTTTCTTCCATTCACTTACCCCTTCATCCATCCATCGATCTACCAAGACATCCATCCACCCAACCATCATTCATCCATCAAGCCACCCACCCATTCAACCATCAATCCACCATTCACCCATCCATCCATCCGTTCATCCATCCGTTCATCCATCCATTCATTCACCTATTCATCCATCCATTTGTCCATCCTGCTGTAGTTGTTGCGTGGGAGTCCCCAAACCCTGCTGGAGAGCTATCACCTTCAGGGCGACCCCGCCGTCTACGCCTACACTAAGGAGGGGGCGGGATCCTCTGTGAGTAACAAACATTCACCACAACACGTTCACCACAACACGTTCACCGCAACACGTTCACCACCACACGTTCACCGCAACACGTTCACCACAACACATTCACCACAACACCTTCAGAACACTACATTCAGAAGCACCTTTGGGTTTGTGTTCGACACTATTATGTATTAAATGGGAGCCACCTTTATTCACAACTCATGTCATTCAGGAGCAGGTAGGGGTTAGACACTACAGAGACAGGTCGTTAAGGAGCAGGTAGGGGTTAGACACTACAGAGAGAGGTCGTTAAGGAGCAGGTAGGGGTTAGACACTACAGAGACAGGTCGTTAAGGAGCAGGTAGGGGTTAGACACTACAGAGACAGGTCGTTAAGGAGCAGGTAGGGGTTAGACAGTGTAGAGAAAGGTCATTTAGGAGCAGGTAGGGGTTAGACAGTCATTATAGAGACATGTCATTGAGGAGCTGGTAGAGGTTAGACAGTACGGAGACCTTGTCATTGAGGAGCAGGAAGGGGTTGGACAGTGAACACAGAGACAGGTCAGTGAGGAGCAGCTAGGGGTTAGACAGTAGATACAGAGAGATGTCATTGAGGAGCAGGAAGGGGTTAGACAGTGAACACAGAGACAGGTCAGTGAAGAGCAGCTAGGGGTTAGACAGTAGATACAGAGAGATGTCAATGAGGAGCAGGTTGGGGTTCATCTGATTAAACGCTGTGTTGTGTGTCTGCAGGCCAACAGCGACCAGTCGAGCCACCGAGCCGTGAGAACGGCTCTCAAGGTCATCGGCTTCTCAGAGGACGAGATCGAGTCCATCTACAGAGTCCTGGCCACCATACTACTACTGGTAATACTACTACAATACTACTAGATGGAGGCCATCTATAGAGTACTAGCTACCATACTACTACTGGTAATACTACTACAATACTACTAGATAAAGTCCATCTACATAGTCCTGGCCACCATACTACTACTGGTAATACTACTACAATACTACTAGATAAAGTCCATCTACATAGTCCTGGCCACCATACTACTACAGGTAAGACTACTAGAATACTACCATACTTCTACTGGTAATACTACAATACTACCACGCGATAAAGTCCATCAACAGAGTACTGGCTACCATAATACCAGTGGTAATACTACTATACTGCTACTGGTAATACTACTATACTACTAATGGTAGTACTACTACAATACTACCATACTTCTACTGGTAATACTACTATACTACTAATGGTAGTACTACTACAATACTACCATACTTCTACTGGTAATACTACTATACTACCACGCGATCAAGTCCATCAACAGAGTACTGGCTACCATAATACCAGTGGTAATACTACTATACTGCTACTGGTAATACTACTATACTACTAATGGTAATACTACTATAATACTACCATACTACTACTGGTAATACTAGTATAATACTACTAGATAGAGTCCATCTACAGAGTACTGGCTACTCTACTGCTTATAGATGAATACTAGATTCAGAGTTCAGTTCCTAGACAGATGGCCGATGCCCTTCGCTCCATCGATAGTTTGTTCCACTTCACTTCTCTCGCCCCTCACCATGACGTTCTCTGCCCCTCCTCCCTCCCTCCCTCCCTCCCTCCCTCCCCCGCCCTCGTCGCCAGGGTAACATCCAGTTCGGGACGGAGGAGGAGGTAGTCCAGGTGGAGGGCGACGGCGAGGTGGTGAGCCACGTCGCTGAGCTGACCTCCACCCAGCCCGAGCAGGTGGAGAAGGCCCTGCTGTTCCGCACGGTGGCCACCGGGGGCGGCGACGTCATCGAGAAGGGACACTCAGAGCACGAGGCCTGCTTCGGCAGGGAGGCCTTCTCCAAGGTATAGAGTACAGTCAGGGGGTGTCCTTATATGGAGTGGTACCCAGGGTGCATTGCAGCTCCTCAGATACCTGAACCCTTAACTTGAGTTGCACCACATCCAACTGAATTCATGGAGGATTTTAACTATATTCTGTAAAACTGTTATCTTAAATCTAATGCTAGATAAGCAGCAGATGGTTTTAGTGAAATATGGAGATGCGTGTAATTTCTTCTGACAAATGTACTTATTGTTAGTCACTCTGGATAAAAGCGTCTGCTGAATGCCCTAAATGTAAATGTAAATTTCATAGCAGGCAGGGGTTAGGCAGAGATTGGGGATCGAACCTGGTACCTTTGGGCTGATCTACTCAAAGCAACCTAACCCCTAGGAGAGCCTTCCCCTACCATCTCCTTACCCTGCCTTCGTCCTGTCCTCATGTCCTCAGGCTCTCTATGAGCGGCTGTTCGGCTGGATCGTAGGCCGTATCAACAGTGTGATCGAGGTGAAAGACTACAACCCAATGCTTCATGGGAAAAACACCGTGATTGGCGTTCTGGACATCTATGGCTTCGAGATCTTCGACAACAACAGGTGAGTGGGGAGACTTCTGTCCTGTTTTAGCCTTTCATGAAGTTTCCCACGGAATCATTTCGATCATTTAGGGAGGAGGAGGAGGAAATGACAAACTATGATAATATAACTGAACTCTTACTCTTAAAAATCTTTATGTAACTAAACTGAGCGAAGCTTTGAGTTTACCTTTAACTGAACGGAATTTACCTTTAAACCTTAAACCTATACCAAGAAAAATACACTTATTTAGCAATGAAGCGTATTCAGATTCTGATTAGCTTAACTTTAACCTCACCTTAACTTTACTCCAACCTTAACCTTATCCTAAACTAGAATCATCCTTCCATGTCGCCACTGTGTTGCATTTGTATTGAAACTCAGTGGAGCTAAACCATATAAAACCATATGAAAAAAACGTTTTTTTCTATTTTCCCCGTCCCTGATTGGCCAGTTTTGAGCAGTTCTGTATCAACTACTGCAATGAGAAGCTGCAGCAGCTGTTCATAGAGCTGATCCTGCGTCAGGAGCAGGAGGAGTACGAGAGGGAGGGCGTGGCCTGGCAGCATGTGAGCCCACGAACACACACACACACACACACACACACACACACACACACACACACACACACACACACACACACACTCGCAGACACGCACGCACACAGACAGACACGCACACATGCTCATACACCCACACACCCACATACGCACATGAACACACACTCATGCACACACACACACACACACACACACACACACACACACACACACACACACACACACACACACACACACACACACACACACACACACACACACACACACACACACACACACACACACACACACACACACAGAGAGAGGCATGTGTGCATGTGCGCACACGCAGATACACACACATACATTCTTTATCATTTTCCAGTCTCTCTCTCTCACTAACTACCTCTCCATTAATTTTCCTTCTCTCCATTCAATATCTGCATCATATTATATGACCCCTCTCGCACTCATTCACCCCTCATTCACTTTGTCTCCTCTTTAATCCACCTCCCTCTCTCGCTCGATCTGTCATGATTATTATCTCTTTTATCACTGTCTCGCACCTTCTCTCTTTAATGTCTGTCTTTCTCTCTGTTCACTTTCCTCTCTCTTTCATATTCTCTCTTTATCTCACTTTATATATCTCACCCTCTTTCACACTCACTCCCCTTTTTCAAGTGCATGACGCTTTCTAAATCATGAGGCATTTCTCAGTATTTACCCCACGATTTAGATTTTCCCATCGCTCTCACTTACTGTCTCTCTCCATTTCATTATACTCCCTGTAGTTAATATCTCCATATAATATTTCATTGCTCCTCTTGCTCACTCGTTCCTTTTCTCTGTCTCCCTTTTTTAATCTCTCTCTCTGTCCGTCTGTCATGCGTATCTCGTCTCTCTTTCATATTCTCTCATTTCGTCTCACTTTATATATCACACGTTCTTTCGGACCCACTCCTCCTTCACGTGCATGACACTTTCTGAATCAAATAAGCATTTATTGGCATTTCCCACAGACAGACAGAGAGACGGACAGACAGACGGACAGACGGACAGACGTACAGACAGACAGACGGACAGACGGACGGACAGACAGACAGACAGACAGACAGACAGACAGACAGACAGACAGACAGACAGACAGACAGACAGACAGACAGACAGACAGACAGACAGACAGACAGACAGACAGACAGACAGACAGACAGACAGACAACAAATCTACTCCACAACACCACCACCACCACCACCCCCACTAACACCAACCCCCCCACCCCCACCCCCGCCCTTCTCCAACCCCCCCCCCCTCAGATCGAGTACTTCAACAACCAGATCATCGTGGACCTGGTGGAGCAGAACCACAAGGGCATCCTGTCCATGCTGGACGAGGCCTGCCTCAGTGTGGGGCGCGTCACCGACACCGTGTGCCTGGAGAGCATGAGCTCCAGGCTGGCACAGCACCCCCACTACACCGACCGCAAGGTGGGGGCCCCGGGCTGGGGGAGTGGGGGGAGCTAGGCCTGAGGCAACGGCTCCCGTCTCTAAGGGGGTGTTTCAGTCGGCGGCGTTCCACTGGGAGGGAGGGAGGGAGGGATGGATAGATTGATGGATGGATGGATGAATTGATAGATGGATGGATGGATGGATGGATGGATGGATGGATGGATGGATGGATGGATGGATGGATACTTTAACAACCCCCTTGGGGAACTTCGGGTATCCGGTTGCTCAGGAAGTCAGTCAGCAGACGGTTGATTGTACAGTTTCCGACCACCAAACTCAACAAACAGTGAAAGTCAACCGAATAGGTCAATAAAAAAAGGAGAAGTATTGCACATCATTTAAATTGCATGTAAAAAAAAAAAAAAAAAGAAGAAAAAAAATACACAACTGCACGTTGTCCAGTGTGTGTGTGGTGGGGAGGGATAGATAGAGAGAGAGAGATAGAGTCACGATAGGCCGTTACCCAGCGATTACGCCAGCGGTGAGTGCTCTTGCGCGTGTGGCTGTCCCGGGTGGAGGCCACACCCAGCTAATGCAGGAGGTGTCATAACCCAGATGTAGAAACAAATGTTAGAAAGAAGTTATTAGATAATAGAACGTTAGGGATGAGTCAAAGGGAAGAACGATGACTGCGATGATCCGACGCTTTAAAAGGGTGATTAACGTCTTAAACGCTGATTAAGCCTCCGAATTATTTTATCTGGTTTAATGGAGATTAAATTAACCGCAAACTGCAGTTCCACCAGACGACCTATAGAGGGCATCGTTTCCTCACGGAGATGCCAGCTAGGTCTATTGTTAGGTCTCTGGAGTTATACTAGGGCTGGGGGTAAACGATTATTTATTAAACGATTAATCGGGCGATTATTTCATCGATTAGTCGACTAATCTAATGACTAATTGGATGGTTATCTATTTCTGTTGCTCGATTAATAAAACCATAATGTATCTCAAATAAATACCAAAAAATTCTTAATAATATACTTTATTTAACAACAGTTTTGCACAGCAAAAAACCTTTTGCTTTACACAAAATAAAATAAATAAAATAGTTTCACTGTTATACAAAATGAAAGGCCAGCCGTGCTCACATCTGCCAGTGTGAGTGTGGCCAGTCTGGCCAGGCCGGGCCAATTTGGCCACTTGGGAGAGGTGTGCTGCTACGGTACGGGCCGCCACGGTACAGATGCTAATGAGCCGGCACACGCACGGCTACGCAACCTGAGCTGGATGACGTATAGTCCATGCGACGACCACGGACATAATAAAGGCGACGAGCCTTCTTTCCCATTAAACGGGAAACATATATCCAAATAAGCAACAGACTCAGCAAAGTGCGAACTGTGTTCTCTGTGTTGTTGTCCATTGTCCTTGAAAATCGTCGACGGAGAAATTTGACGTCGACGAATTTTTGAGCCGACATCGACGCGTCGCTACAGCTCTATGTTATACATCTGGAAAGATTAAGAAAAACTCCTATTTAACCACTTGCGTGGCACCTTTGTCTAACCATGTTGTGTTACGGTTCTAGCTGACCCCGGCCGACAAGACCATGGAGTTCCAGAAGCACTTCCGGATCCGCCATTACGCCGGAGACGTCACGTGAGTCACATGACCTTCCTCTTCCACTGTGGTCATCATCAGCCCCATCATCGCCTTCATGACCTTCCTCCTCCGACTTTATGCCGAAGAATAACCGCCACGTTTCTGCTGTTGTGTATAACTATAAGATGTAAATGAAACTCATAAAAAAATTACTTAAATATAAAAAATATAATATAAATCCAAAAAACGGTCTTATCTTAATCCACAAGTGTTCTACTGCACATTTTGTTTAATCTTCTCTCTGGTGGCATCCTGTTTGTACTCTACTGTACCCCAATCCCCCTTATCATCCTAAGGGGTGGGGTACGATACGATATGATGATGATGATATGTGTGATACGTGCGTCGTGACTTCGTACCCTCCCATGAGATCACTTCCTGTCCGACGCGGTCGTGCATGTGCGCCTGTGAAGCTGTCCGCACGCATTCCAAACAGACCTCAGACCACACCTCGCACACGCAGCCGTAATCAGAATCACGTCAGCTCTCCTCTCGGATTCCCCGAGGTCACGTTTCTGCTTTGTGGACGTGATGTGTTCCCAGCATCCGCACCACCCCCACCCCCACCCCCACCCCCACCCCCACCCCCACCCCCACCCGTACCTCGACCCCCCCCCTGCTCATATCATACCTCCGGGCCGTGGTTCAGCGTGGGTGTGGGCACTCGGACCGCACTCGGACGCGTCAGAGTGGTGGTGCAGTGCTTGGGGCTGGCCTGGCTGGTGTCTGCCTGGCTGGCCACGGGCCACGGGGCTGTAGTGTTGGGGGCTGTCTGCTCTCGTGGGCGGTGCGGGTGCTGCTGGTGTTGGGTGGGAGTCGGAGAGCAGAGCAGAGAACCCCAGAGTTCCCCTCAGGGATCTATTAAGTCTGTGTTGGTCTAGTTTGGTCTTGTCGCTGGCATCCCGGCTACAGTGGTGTCTTTTCAAACCGTATTGGTTCTAGTTTGATGTCATATCGTATGGTTTCGTCTCCTCTAAGCTCCAGTCGTACTTCCTCTGG
>NC_079433.1:4551934-4554097 GCF_026213295.1 Gadus chalcogrammus | reverse complement strand
CCAGAAGATGTACCCCCCCCCATCCCCCCCCAGAACATGAACCCCCCCCCAAACATGTACCCTCACCCCCAGAACATGAACCCCCCCCCCAGAAGATATACCCTCCCCCCCAGAAGATGTACCCTCCCCCCCAGAAGATGTACCCTCCCCCCCAGAAGATGTACCCTCCCCCCCAGAAGATGTACCCTCCCCCCCAGCGGCTTGTGAGTCGTCCTGATCCACGCGTCAACAGTCGATCCCCCCCCCCCCCCATGTCTGATCCCGCCCTTGGGGAGCTCTGTACAGACCTGCCAGCCTACCGGCTTCTAGCTTCAAAGATGAGCGGCTCACACACACACAGGCACGCACACGCATGCGCACACAAAAACACGCACGCACGCACGCACGCACGCACCCACACGCACGCACACAGGCACAAAAACACGCACGCACGCACACACACGCACGCACACGCACACAAACACACACACACACACACACACACATGCACGCATGTGCGCACGCACACACACACACACACACACACACCATTCTCCAAATAGTTTCACAGCCATCCACTTCAGGTCCCGTATTTCTTCTTCTCCTCCTCGTCCCGTATTCCCTCATCGCCACGGAGACGAAGTTCCAAATGACCGGTGGATGAACTGTATCGGACCCAGGTTCATTGAGAATAGTTCAGCAGTGCGACGTTGTGGAAGCCTGTAGATTAGGTTTCAATGATGCTGGCTGCTGAATCTGCCGGCTCTTTCTATCAGGGCTCTGTGGAGAGAGAGACACACAAAGGCTCTGATTGACAGGCCTCGGGGCTCGACTAAATCTTAATCTCTCATTGAAGAAGCAGGTGCACCAAATAACTTGTTGGAATCTCTCTGCCAAAGTTCTTTCATTCATATTTTTAAAATCGAGGATTTCTATTGTTAGAGATTGAATAAAATGAACAATAAAAATTGGAAATGTAAATTTCCTCAACCCAGCTAGCGATTAGAACCAGGATGGATGCTAGGTGAAACAAGCCTGTTCTCTCTTTGGGTGTCCACTTCACCTATGATGGCTAAAGGTTTTTATTAAGATTTAGGGAGCTTTTGCCATTATTATTGTCATTATTATTGTGTTTGTAAGTCTGCCTTTAATCTACGTGTAAACCTATTCCTAAACCCAGGAATCAGTTGGATCAACGATAAAAGTTTGAACTCGAAACTAAAAGTCGCCCATAAAAAACAACAACATAAAAAACGGCCTGAAGACAGAAGAAAACGAAAGGAAGGAGCGTTCTCAAAGAGGACTTTAGTCTCCAAGCCTCGACTTGAACCATTGCCTTGGCGCGACTTTAAACAATAAAAGGCTTAGCTGCAGCGCTCGACGCCGGAGCAGAGAGAATCAAAGCCTCACCTCATGCCAAATCAATATGGTTATCTTTTGGCACCAGGTCGGCCCTTAAACATCCGTATGTACTTATTTTCCCAGGGTTCCTAGCGTCTGGCGTTCTGCCCGTGGCTGAGGTGTCACTCCCTCGGTGATGGACGAGGCTGGTTGGAGGCGGCGGCCAGGTACAGGTGTGCTTCACCGTGTTTGAGTTCTGGGTGTTCTGGGGCAGCCTTGTTAGCATTGTGACCACTGGGCTTCTCGTTTATATCGCTGGGCAATTAGTGTTGCTTCTGTTTTATAAGGCTGTTAGTTACAGTAGTGTTGCCTCTGTTTCATAATGCTGTTTGAGTAGTGTTGCTTCTGTTGTATAACGCTGTTAAAGAAGAGTTGCATCGGTTTTGTAACGCTGTTACCGGAGCGTAACCTCTGTTTTATAACTCTGTTTCAGAAGGGTTGAGGAGTGTTGCTTCAGTCTTTTAATTAACAATTAACATTCAAACACATTATTTGTGAAGGTACGTTTACAGGATTTTTGAAGTTGATATTTAACAAGCGATCCAAGACAAGAATTACAGATACAACTGTACAAGGATATTCAATTCATGCAATACAATTTCGACATGAAATATAAGTGTGCAAATGGCAGTGGCTATGGGGAAGTGATGTGTTCCTTTCAATGAAACACATCAAAACCTTTAAATTGTACTAACAATCAATTGTTTTTATAACGAGCAGGCAAATTAATGTCATCTTGGAAAAAAAAGAAGGAGCAAAGATTTCAAACGTCAAATTAATCTG
>NC_079433.1:4504434-4549434 GCF_026213295.1 Gadus chalcogrammus | reverse complement strand
TGAAATGGTGTATAATTCCGCACATTCTGAACATTCCCTTCTGGAGGTGTGTCTGTGCTGCCCTGCGACGGTCTGAGGTGTGAATTAGGGCCAAGTCATGTTATACAAGCAAGCACCAGCACCAGCACCGCCTCAACCACACAGACCTCAGCCGACACGTCGACCCGGCATTCCTGTCTGTCAGGGAGGGTACTTTGAGGGCGTTTAACTGACATCCACGTAATAATAATATTATTACATAAGCGTGATTTAAGGCAGGGTGTTTAACGAAGAGCGGGATTATTTCGAGACCTGGCTCGATATAACTGCTCCAGTTCCCATGATGCACTAGGGGGCTGGAGAAAGTGTGACAGCCGTGTTAACCAAGAAATGTTCATTGCTACACTCGAGCGAGGTGAGGCTGTTAGCGAAGATGTTAGCGGTGAACGTTAACTATTGCAAAGTAACAATCATAGACATATATACTGACTAGATATATCGCATTCTGCTTCCAAGCTTGCGTCAACGATGCCACCATCTTGCCTCGGGGTAACCACCCACTTGAATGAATGAACGTTGACGGGTCAGGTGGGTGGTCACCGCGCGACAAGATGGCGGCGGCATTGACGCATACGTTCCACTGAACAGCGCGGCTCAGGCGATATCTAGTCAGTAGGCTATATATATCAATGTGTAGCAATGACCAATGCTAGCTAACGCGAGCTAGCTAACACGGGGGATATGACAGCGGTTTCTCCTGGTTACCTGAGCAGTCACGTCCTGAAGGAGAGGGAGACGACCAGGTCAGGGTTGGTATCGGGATGACCCTGAACCCTCCCCCCCCCCCCCCCCCCCCCTCCTTCCCTGCCTCCCCCATGTCGTGAGAGCTCACCTCCGGCCCCCGGAGGTGAGCTCTGGAACAAAACAAGTGAACAACAAGTGAACGTAAGGGCGTCGGTTTGGACGGCGCGCTAGCCTGGTCGCTTCACACTGCTCCCAGCGGGTTTTTTCCACCGCACAGTTCCATTGTTCGACTCCGGAGCCCGAGCGAGAGAGAGAGCGAGCGAGAGAGAGAGAGAGAGAGAGAGAGAGAGAGAGAGAGAGAGAGAGAGAGAGAGAGAGAGAGAGAGAGAGATAGAGAGAGAATGCCGAGAGATTCCATGCGTTGTAATGGGCTATTATGCTGGTGCCGGGGCCCTATTCAACGAGCTAATGAGCTCCGCCAGAAGCAAGCGTCTCAGGGGAATCCCTTACGCACAGAGGCTAACCTCGCACGCTGAGTGCCATTGTTAGGGGACACGCGGCCCCGATGGAATGAGGTTTATTAACCTCTTCGAGAGCACAGTCATCCGCATGACAATCCATTAACCCTTCCAATGGGCCAACCGCTTACTCACACGTCGGACGGTGGTTAGGTGGGGAGAGAGATTGAGGGCAGGGAGAGGACTTGTGTAAATGCGTTGCAAGATCTGTTGTTTTGACTTTTATCTTTGCCTGATTGTTTCTGGTTACACGATCACGCCTGTGAATTAGGGTTGTCAACTCCCACCCAGAAGATTCTGGATCAAATCCAACAAAGGCTGTGTTTGTTTGTGTGAGTGTGTTTGTTTGTGTGCGTTCGCACATGCGTATGTGTGTGTGTGTGTGTGTGTGTGTGTGTGTGTGTGTGTGTGTGTGTGTGTGTGTGTGTGTGTGTGTGTGCGTGTGCGTGTGCGTGTGCGTGCGTGCGTGTGCGTGTGCGTGTGTGTGAAGTCATGGTGGTAGGATTCGTTCGTTCAACAAAAATGTAAAGTAACATAACCTTGTGTCCGACGCCAACATGCCAACGTTTGCGCTGACCAATCAGGCTGAGCAGCGCCTGCCTGTGGCTGTGACCTTGTGATCCTTCTCTGTCCTGCTCTAGAGACACCCTAACATCACTGAACGTACGTTGTGACCACGAGTTGTTGCATCAGAGTTCTCAAACGCATCTCAGCGACCCTGATTCCTTTTGATCTTTGAAACTAATTTCTATGTTTTCTTTAGTGTTTGTTTTGGCTCCAATGTATCTCGGTGTCAGCTTAAAACATGTTTTATTCCTGCCAGGTTATTTATTAAGCACTTTGTAAAAACTTGTCGTTGTATCAGCAACGGCGATCAAAAATGGCTAACTGATACTTGAGAAAATACAAAAACACCCTAACAGTCAATCAATATAATTTCAGCACGAATCAATAGTTTATTGTTACAGAAATCAGCTCTGATTTATCCCAGGGTCGGATGGAGACAGCGGATTTTCTTTGTCCAACGGGCCATTGAGATAAGGTATTTTCGTTCCTCAGTTTATGGTTTCCACCTTTTCGCTGGGTAACAGATGAGTTGCCAACAAACCAACTTAGTTTCAGATACATTTTTGTTGGACCTTATCAAATATTTCTTATTTGATAAGACTATAAGTCTTATAAGTTATATATGTCAAAGCAACGTGGGGTGTTAAGGTATGTGTAACGCTCCCTATATTCCGGTTCATGGGGTTAGGGTTAGGGGTCATCATCTTCACGTGGTTCAAATCGTGCAGCATACTCAGAGAATACCTGCATGGGACCATTTCCTTAATGTGTTAACTAATAAATAAGGGCTGTATCCTTGAGCATGTCTCTTGGCAGCGGCTCTGTGAGAATGTGGCTTTGTGTGAGTCTGAGTCACGCTTCTTCAGAACAGTCATCCAGCCTGTTTGTTCCCCATCCAAACCCACGTAACCCAAGAGGACGGTCACAATATAGCAGATACGAAACAATGCAATACAATACAGTGACTACAAATAGAGTGTGCTAGATATTATTATTAAAATGTAAGCCCAGTTGCTGTGTGTGTGTGAGCTGGGTGTGGAACGGTGGTGTGTTTGTGTGTGTCTAAGAGGTTTGGCGTTTAGATTAGAGAAATGTGTTTGCATGGCTTTGCCTTCCTTGGCTCCAAGAGGAACACTTTCTAGGATTCTCGCTCTCGTTATTTGCTCTCCTTTAAATGGATCTCTCTCTATTTCTTACACACACACACACACACACACACACACACACACACACACACACACACACACACACACACACACACACACACACACACACACACACACACACACACACACACACACTGCTGTTTCTCTCTCCATCTCTCTCTCTCTGTCTCTCCATGTCGCTCTGTCTCTCCATGTCTCTCTACCCCTCTCTCTTTCTTTCTATCCATGTCTCTATCTATCTCTCTCTCTTTCCTTTACTTAACACACAAAACATCAAAACCTGGTGTTTGATAGCACTTCCCTTGAGATCGTGTGTTGACCAAGGCAGTCCAGTTTACACCCTACTCCTGGTTAACATTCATGTATTCTGATAGCCTGGCTTCTTAACCTGAGGCCATTACTAAAGGTTGAAATTCTTCAACCTACAGTGGTAGCAACTATATTTTATAAATTGAATCCAATTTATAAAATATAATGTATATACATTGTTTCATTTGAAACAATGTAGGCCTACAGATCATATGTTGATGTGAAAAAGAGGAGAAAATGCAAAAACACAGAACAACTTTAGTTTTCTTTGGTGTGAAACATTTTTTATGTTTAAAGTTCTGCCTGAATCAGGGCAACTTGATGGCAGCACATTTCATAGAAATGATAAAAGAGCAAAACATCGACACGGACAACCAATATGGTCCTTAGAAGAGTACATTCTGTAACATGTGAATAAATAAACAGCATAACAGTCATAATATACGTAGAGTAATAATAACTTATGAGTAAAAATGTGCCCCTTTTTGGGCGAATTCAGTCATTGACAAAAAATCGTTCTTTTAGCGACCACATGGATCGCTTTAACAGCTCTTCACACACGCCCATAGAGAGGCCTCTCGCTGTGTAATATTTAGACATCCACACTGTGTATTAGTACATTCAGCTTCGTGAAGAACCCTCCCAACAGAAGAACGCTTCTGACGTTCTGCTGGAGTGTTCTCTTCGGAGGTCCACAGATGACGTTGTGAAGAGCAACAGTGGTCTTTGAGCGGTCTTTGCGTTTGCACTCAGTCCCCGTGCTAACTCTGAGACCCCATGCTGTCCAAGACCTTCAAGTCCCCGAGGGTCCAAGCCCCCTTTAGTTCAGTCTTTCCACCCGTTAGCAGAACTCCTGCCTGCCTTCCCCCTTCCAGAGGAAGTGTGGAACCGAGCGAGTCCATTGGCCAGCGCTCTGCCGGCCACGGCGGCCATTTTAGGGTCAAGTTACGACCCCCAACTGCCGCCCGCTAGGCCGCAATGGCGCTTCGTTCTCTAGCTTCTGTCGCTGATGGCGTCCTCTCTCCGTAACAGTGAGGAGGCTGGGTTAGTGGTTTGAGGAGGTGCTGCCGAGGCTGTCTAGGATGCGACGTGCCCCTCCTCCACCACCCTCCTCCACCTCCTCGTCCTCCACGCCTCCAGGACGCCGCGGGTCTGCGCCACGGCGCGCAGCGCTACCGACGACGACGTTTTCGTCATGTTTTCCCCGTTTGTTCTCCTGTTAAAAAAACACAAGAAAAGGAGGACGTCGTGAGTACTCAAAAGTGTCCGTAAAACACCACACATACCTGAACTTTGGGGTTATAAGTGGACGCGGTTAGGATTATCTGGGGTGAGGCGGTTCACACGGCTGTCAGTCAACAGCGTAGACTTCAACATACTTCGAAAAACAAGTCAAAAGGTGTCTTTCGACATGTCACGCACACGTGGTTTTTCTGGTGAATGCGGGGTCGATTCTGTGTGTATGTTTTGGGCTTTTATGTGCGAGTCGATGAGTAGCAACAGCCCATCCCCCGCCGGGAGCAGGTCAGCCCGGTGTAGAGACGACATGACGGGACCTGAAAGACGCCGAGCCTCCATTACTGCTTCACTCTGACAGTTTGGCCAGGGGGGAATGTGGCGGGACTACGTCTATTTTAGGACAACTCATCGACCAAAATGGAAGACAAACCGTTAATAATTTAAGACCTAGGGGATAAAACCGACGTTTGTCGTCGTGACGTCGGATATTAAATCCGTGGCTTGAGGGATAGTCTAGTTAGAAACCCTTCACTTTAAACCTGTCCGTCAACACGTGGAGTAATCCCTTACAGTAGTACGAGAATTGGTCCGCCTGCCAAGAAACACACTCGCTCCCACGCCTTCGCATTGCGTGAGCGTAAATAATTATCTGTGGGTTTATTTTGCAAAATAAACCCCAGGTATTTCCCTTCTTTTCTGCGTGCCTCCGACTGTCACCGAAGAATTTGGTTTTTTTCTTCCGTACCTTTTTATCCTCGGTGTGCGCGCGCAGCCAGCCCCGGAGCAGCGCTCGCCCTCCGCGCGACGGATCTTCTTGCCTAGCGACGTCTTGTTTTGCCTGCAGGATAAAAGGCGTCGGAAACCGCGATTAGATGACAGGACTCATATTTCATGGCGTGTCGCGCAACACAAACAAGTGTGCGTGTGTGCAGCGGAGTGGAAACAATTACGTGGGAGACCAATTATATTATATATATCCATATCTATTATTGTTATTGTACTCTTAACACATTGGTGCTACGGGCTAGATCTGACTTTAAAAAGGCTCCGAGCCATGTGTTTGATCTAAGCGTTATAACATAAAAATTAGAACACGGCTATAGCAGACATCGCCACAATATGACACAATATGCCGTACCTGAGTTGGTGTTCCGGCTGACAGAAGTTGTTACAGGCGCTGTCGTTTCCCTTGAGGCACCTGCAGCGGGCCCCCCCGTGGCTCTTAGCGGGGGGCACCCCGGCAGAGCGCCTCCTTCTCGGCATGTTTCCTAGCCCGTACGAGACGATGCGCCTGGAGAGAAACAATTCAATGATATTAGTCACGATTCTACTAAAAATATAGGGTAACTAACTAACTAACTAACTAACTAACATGAAGATAAACAATGATGATGTTGGATCTATTTGTGAAGCAGTGGGGGCTACTCACTCTGGCGTGTTGACCCAGATGATGTCCAGGTGACAGAAGTAGACGCACTCGTGGTCGAGGAAGGTCGCGCACGAGCATCGCTTGTTCCTGACGTGGCTCACGAGGCTGGCCGCGGGGACCTCGCTCGCGGGAGCAGACACAACTGCGATAAGGGGAAAGAAAGAATTTCAGCAAATGTTTCCCTCATCGTCATGGCTGGATAGTATCGTATAGGTCGTCATGCATGAGTGCAAAAAGCTAGACATTTGGAAACGACAGCTTGTAGTTAAACTTTGACACTTGACTTGAAAGTCCGCATCTACTCTTCTCACGGAGCGCATTAAATAGTTGTAGGCCTACACGTGTTAAGAACTGGCATGCTAAATACACAATCCAAAGCTAAATGAGTGAATCGTTGACTATTTACCTGTGTTCAACACCGCGGCAAACATGACGGACAGCAGGGAGGTCACAGCGCGTAAATCCATCTTTAGAAGTATTTCTAACTGGACGACTGCTTGTCTTTCTCACAAAAAATAAGATTGTTTTTTGCGCGAAAGTAATAATCCTACAGGTAGAAGTCACGAAAATCCACTTGTTCTTCTTGAACTTGTGGAGAAAAGCGTTGAATCGATCTGTTGCAGGAGCGTCTTTTTAGTTGCGTCTCTCGGCGAATCGAAGTCTCGAGGTCTAGTGATGTGTACCCACACGAGCAAGCCCAAAGACTTTATATACCAGTGCTTCCCTGCACCCCCACTCCTCCT
Source organism: Gadus chalcogrammus (assembly GCF_026213295.1). Lineage (NCBI taxonomy): Eukaryota > Metazoa > Chordata > Actinopteri > Gadiformes > Gadidae > Gadus > Gadus chalcogrammus. The sequence goes on along the minus strand of NC_079433.1, from coordinate 4,542,740 downwards.
CCCCCTCCCGCCTCCCCCCTCCCTGGAGGAGTCGCGTGTATAAAGTTTTTTTGTCCTTTGGCTCAATCGCAGACAATGCTGTTTGTTGGTGGTCACCGATAAGCAACGTGCAGGCCGAGATAAGAACTCTGAAATTCCACGGTTCCGAAGAGACCGCGAGGACGGAGACGCCGGGTGGCTGGGAGCCTGTGCCAAGAAAACTTAAAAAACACCCAATCTCTGGTCTGCGGACTACTGGGGGTGCAGATATAGGGTTGAGCCACAAAGGGGCAGCAGAGCGACCAGGATTTCTCATCCGTTTGGTAGACTTTCTCTGGATATTTCGCAGGACGCGAAGGATTGCAGTGTGGCTTTGCGGATTTATTGAGTGTCATAGTCGTAAATAAGGCCAAGACCTGTTATAATTAGCGATATGTAGATAGGTCATTTTTTTACGCATACCCTTGGTGAAATCCGTTCTACTTTGATTGTAGGACTATTGCAGAACCTCTATAGTCTGCAGCAGGTTGAGAAATGAACGTTACGATGTGTGTTGGTTAAATCTGGATGGATATGGATGGAATGCTGATTGTGTGTTTGTAAAAATGGATGACTGATTCATGTGCTTATGAAAAAGTCTACTTGTAGGAAGGCTATTGTCTTAATAGCCTATGAAAGTTTTGTATAGACCTGTGCGTTATCTAACTCTTATAGGCTCATTAGGCTGGACCTACTAGTATGCTAATTACAGTAAGTCATTTAATTTTATCACAATTTTATTGTTAATTATTTTCAGCCTGATCTCAGCCAGTAATTAAATGATTACCCCTATCCGCTGAGAAAAAAGGCTATCCTACTGGAATGTTGGCCAGATAGATTATGTAAATGAAGTCTGTGTCCCTTAAACACTAACGGAAAGTACAGTTTAAAAAAAAGTTAGGAATTCACAGGCCCTATGACAGCAATCAACAACAATACGAATCTTTATTTACTCTGTAATAATGACCGTGAATAGCCGTTAACGGGATGTTGGGCGACTTGCCGTTTTGTGAGCGGAGCGTTGTGCAGTGGCTGACATCCACCACCAGATGTCGATGTTGACCCATCCTTATCTCCTTCACGCGGAGAAAAAAAATCGCACAGGTTTGATTGCTGCAAAGCAATATCATCCCACTGCAGACACAAATGGGCGTTCTCGTGTGGTGGGAGTTCCCGTTTACGCAGACTGGAACGCCCCCTTCTTATTCTTCGTCGCCTTTCTCGCTGAACTGCATTAAAATTTCAAAGTGTACTACTCCGAAACCATGTAAATAGTGTTGTAAATAAACTTCCAAAGCTTTTCAAATCTTATTTGGCAAAGAACTTCACATGGTGTGTCTTTTTACAATTTATTCGTTACCAGCATTCGTAGTGTTGATCAGCAGTGAAATAGTCTGCTATAAGACGTTGACGTCGCATAGCAACCGAAGACGATGGGGTTGACAAGTTACCGGACTGCTACCCATGCAAGTGAACGGAGCGTTCCACGGCATTGAGAAGACCAGTGTAATAAAGGCCTGTAAAATGTCTATTTATGGAATAGATTTCTCCTCAGATTAGACCAATAAAGGAATGATAACAAAAACAAAAAAAACACAAACGCTCGATCAAAGGCCCCCTCTCCCTCGGGTCAATCAAAACCCTCATTGTTTAACATGAATTGGCTAAACAAATGACCACTGTACCATATTTAAACACAATTCAAATTGTGCAGAGAATTATTTCCATTGGTCATTCTCAGTGGCGGCTGGCGATCAAACATGTTGGTGGGGCACAGTAACAGACAGGGGGTCTGAGGTCCCCCCCCCCCGCCCCATATTTCTTTTTGAATTTAATAGATGTGATTTCCTGTATTCTGGTGCATTTTGGGGATGGCCACTACCTATTTACCTACTTTTCATTCAGATTCATAGCCTAGATCCTGACTTGCAGGGCCTGGACAAGCTTACACTGCATATACCGACCTACTTCATGGCCATTCCACCAGCCATTGCTATTTGACCCATTGTTGACAATCATGATCACTGTCCTATAGCGTCCATTTTTTGTGAGTCTCAATGTCTACTTCAAATGCAGTTAGAAATATGGGACAGTTGCTTCATTTTGTTTATATGCTACAGGCCGAAAGACTAAATTAATATGTAGCTTACTTGCTCCTTTTAAGTATCACATTGCTTGGGGAGTCGAATTCCTCCACTGAAAAGGGTGGAAAGTGCTTACAACTCTCTGCGGTAGCGATCTATGACACTGTTGTTTTTTATTGTTTGTCATGAAAAAAACCACAAGGGGTAAAGGCCAATTTCCACTGGAATCGGCACGGAAGCGGCACGGCAGCGAATCACACGCCGAAAATAATAGAAACCATTAAAGTCAACGTAGACATTTCCACTGGATACGGCACCGGCACGGCACGGAACCGTCCCCAAACCGGCACTTCGTTTACGATACTTGCCTCTTCAATTTCTGAAAGTTGCCGGTTCGCTGCCGTGTCTCAGAACACGACTACAGCCAATCAGTTTGCCTTTGCTCATGAATATTCATAAGCTCACATCGATCCCTATACAATTCACAGGGTATAAAGAAGAAATTAAAGTCTGCGTCGATGCCTCGCAAGTCCGACTCGAGTGGACGTTGCCATGACATCTAGAAATCATAGGTCTACCGTATTTAATGGGTTATAATATTGATGCATATATATTATGTAGGGTTTGAATATAACTCGTGAATAATATTGTATGAATAATTATTATAATTATGCACGTCTTGAGCCATAGTCGGAACGTGTCCGTGCCGCTTCCAGTGGGGATTGCAGTACGGAACACAGCCGGTTCGCTGCCGTGCCGCTTCCGTGCCGATTCCAGTGGAAATTGGCCTTAACACTGTCGTTTTTTATTGGTCGTCATGAAAAAATACATAAGGGGTAACACTGTTGTTTTTTATTGGTCGTCATGAAAAAATACATAAGGGGTAACACTGTTGTTTTTTATTGGTCGTCATGAAAAAAAACATAAGGGGTAACGCTGTTGTTTTTTATTGGTCGTCATGAAAAAAAACATAAGGGGTAACACTGTCGTTTTTTATCGCCGTCATGAAAAAAAAAAAAGGGGTAACGCTGTAGTTTTTTATTGGTCGTCATGAAAAGAAACGTAAGGGGTAACACTGTCGTTTTTTATCGGTCGTCATGAAAAAAAACATAAGGGGTAACGCTGTCGTTTTTTATCGCCGTCATGAAAAAAAACATAAGGGGTAACGCTGTTGTTTTTTATTGGTCTTCATGAAAAAAACTAGAAGGGGTAAAACTGTCGTTTTTTTATCGCCGCCATGAAAAAAAACATAAGGGGTAACGCTGTCGTTTTTTTATTGGTCGTCCTGAAAAAAAACATAAGGGGTAACACTGTCGTTTTTTATCGGTCGTCATGAAAAAAAACATAAGGGGTAACGCTGTTGTTTTTTATCGCCGTCATGAAAAAAAAACATAAGGGGTAACGCTGTTGTTTTTTATTGGTCGTCATGAAACAAAACATAAGGGGTAACACTGTCGTTTTTTAATGGTCGTCATGAAAAAAAACATAAGGGGTAACACTGTCGTTTTTTATCGGTCGTCATGAAAAAAAACATAAGGGGTAACACTGTCGTTTTTTATCGGTCGTCATGAAAAAAAACATAAGGGGTGACACTGTAGTTTTTTATCGCCGTAATGAAAAAAAACATGAGGGGTAACGCTGTTGTTTTTTATTGGTCGTCATGAAAAAAAACAAAAGGGGTAACGCTGTTGTTTTTTATTGGTCGTCATGAAAAAAAACATAAGGGGTAACACTGTCGTTTTTTATTGGTCGTCATGAAAAAAAACTTAAGGGGTAACACTGTCGTTTTTTATTGGTCGTCATGAAAAAAAACATAAGGGGTAACACTGTCGTTTTTTATTGGTCGTCACGAAAAAAAACATAAGGGGTAACACTGTCGTTTTTTATTGGTCGTCATGAAAAAAAACATAAGGGGTAACACTGTCGTTTTTTAATAGTCGTCATGAAAAAAAACATAAGGGGTAACACTGTCGTTTTTTATTGGTCGTCATGAGAAAAAACATAAGGGGTAACACTGTCGTTTTTTATTGGTCGTCATGAAAAAAAACATAAGGGGTAACACTGTCGTTTTTTATTGGTCGTCATGAAAAAAAACATAAGGGGTAACACTGTCGTTTTTTAATGGTCGTCATGAAAAAAAACATAAGGGGTAACACTGTCGTTTTTTATTGGTCGTCATGAAAAAAAACATAAGGGGTAACACTGTCATTTTTTATTGGTCGTCATGAGAAAAAACATAAGGGGTAACACTGCCGTTTTTTATTGGTCGTCATGAAAAAAAACATAAGGGGTAACACTGTCGTTTTTTTTAATGGTCGTCAAGAAAAAAAACATAATGGGTAACACTGTAGTTTTTTATTGGTAGTCATGAAAAAAAACATAAGGGGTAACACCGTCGTTTTTTATTGGTCGTCATGAAAAAAAACATAAGGGGTAGCACTGTCGTTTTTTATTGGTCGTCATGAAAAAAAACATAAGGGGTAACACTGTCGTTTTTTAATGGTCGTCATGAAAAAAAACATAAGGGGTAACACTTTTGTTTTTTATTGGTCGTCATGAAAAAAAGCATGAGGGGTAAAACTGTCGTTTTTTGAAAAAAAAAACATAAGGGGTAACACTGTCGTTTTTTATTGGTCGTCATGAAAAAAAACATAAGGGGTAACTCTGTCGTTTTTTATTGGTCGTCATGAAAAAAAACATAAGGGGTAACACTGTTGTTTTTTATTGGTCGTCATGAAAAAAAACATAAGGGGTAACACTGTCGTTTTTTATTGGTCGTCATGAAAAAAAACAGAAGGGGTAACACTGTCGTTTTTTATTGGTCGTCACGAAAAAAAACATAAGGGGTAACTCTGTCGTTTTTTATTGGTCGTCATGAAAAAAAACATAAGGGGTAACACTGTCATTTTTTATTGGTCGTCTTGAAAAAAAACAGAAGGGGTAACACTGTCGTTTTTTATTGGTCGTCACGAAAAATAACATAAGGGGTAACACTGTCGTTTTTTATTGGTCGTCAGGAAAAAAACATAAGGGGTAACACTGTCGTTTTTTATTGGACGTCATAAAAAAAAACATAAGGGGTAACACTGTCGTTTTTTAATGGTCGTCATGAAAAAAAACATAAGGGGTAACACTGTCGTTTTTTATTGGTCGTCATGAAAAAAACATAAGGGGTAACACTGTCGTTTTTTATTGGTCGTCATGAAAAAAAACTTAAGGGGTAACACTGTCGTTTTTTATTGGTCGTCATGAAAAAAACATAAGGGGTAACAATGTCGTTTTTTATTGGTCGTCATGAAAAAAACATAAGGGGTAACACTGTCGTTTTTTAATGGTCGTCGTGAAAAAAAACATAAGGGGTAACACTGTCGTTTTTTATTGGTCGTCATGAAAAAAAACATGAGGGGTAACACTGTCGTTTTTTATTGGTCGTCATGAAAAAAACATAAGGGGTAACACAGTCGTTTTTTATTGGTCGTCTTGAAAAAAAACATAAGGGGTAACACTGTCGTTTTTTATTGGTCGTCATGAAAAAAAACATAAGGGGTAACACTGTCGTTTTTTATTGGTCGTCATGAAAAAAAACATAAGGGGTAACACTGTTGTTTTTTATTGGTCGTCATGAAAAAAAACATAAGGGGTAACACTGTCATTTTTTATTGGTCGTCATGAAAAAAAACATAAGGGGTAACACTGTTGTTTTTTATTGGTCGTCATGAAAAAAAACATAAGGGGTAACACTGTCGTTTTTTATTGGTCGTCATGAAAAAAACATAAGGGGTAACACTGTCGTTTTTTAATGGTCGTCATGAAAAAAAACATAAGGGGTAACACTTTCGTTTTTTATTGGTCGTCATGAAAAAAAGCATGAGGGGTAAAACTGTCGTTTTTTGAAAAAAAAACATAAGGGGTAACACTGTCGTTTTTTATTGGTCGTCATGAAAAAAAACATAAGGGGTAACACTGTCGTTTTTTATTGGTCGTCATGAAAAAAAACATGAGGGGTAACACTGTCGTTTTTTATTGGTCGTCATGAAAAAAAACATAAGGGGTAACACTGTTGTTTTTTATTGGTCGTCATGAAAAAAAACATAAGGGGTAACACTGTCGTTTTTTATTGGTCGTCATGAAAAAAAACAGAAGGGGTAACACTGTCGTTTTTTATTGGTCGTCACGAAAAAAAACATAAGGGGTAACTCTGTTGTTTTTTATTGGTCGTCATGAAAAAAAACATAAGGGGTAACACTGTCATTTTTTATTGGTCGTCTTGAAAAAAAACAGAAGGGGTAACACTGTCGTTTTTTATTGGTCGTCACGAAAAATAACATAAGGGGTAACACTGTCGTTATTTATTGGTCGTCAGGAAAAAAACATAAGGGGTAACACTGTCGTTTTTTATTGGTCGTCATAAAAAAAACATAAGGGGTAACACTGTCGTTTTTTAATGGTCGTCATGAAAAAAAACATAAGGGGTAACACTGTCGTTTTTTATTGGTCGTCATGAAAAAAAACATAAGGGGTAACACTGTCGTTTTTTATTGGTCGTCATGAAAAAAAACTTAAGGGGTAACACTGTCGTTTTTTATTGGTCGTCGTGAAAAAAAACATAAGGGGTAACACTGTCGTTTTTTATTGGTCGTCATGAAAAAAAACATAAGGGGTAACACTGTTGTTTTTTATTGGTCGTCATGAAAAAAAACATAAGGGGTAACACTGTCTTTTTTATTGGTCGTCATGAAAAAAACATAAGGGGTAACACTGTTGTTTTTTATTGGTCGTCATGAAAAAAAACATAAGGGGTAACACTGTCGTTTTTTATTGGTCGTCATGAAAAAAAACATAAGGGGTAATACTGTTGTCTTTGTCAAATAAAATATAAGGTGTAACACTGTTGTTTTTTATTGGTATCTTTAATTTTAAATGTAATGACATCATGTTTATGTCATATATAACCTCAGACATAACTATTACACAAATCTCAGTGGGAAGTGGAGAGCGCTGGGAGCTAACCCTCTGGAGACCGGGGTTCAAGTCTGGTTGATGTCATCTGTTGGACGACTCTTGTTTCTATTTCAGGCGAATTATAAAGTCAAGTATAACCATTGTGTTGACTTTATTCAGTGTCTTGATGGTGCATTGATAAGTTCGGAGGTTAACACTCTAAACTGTTCAGGTTCGGCTCCCCGCAGAAACTTCGAAAGGGTAAAACTGTTTTTGTTTATTGGTCGTCATGAAAAAAAACATAAGGGGTAACCCTGTCGTTTTTTATTGGTCGTCATGAAAAAAACATAAGGGGTAACACTGTTGTTTTTTATTGGTCGTCATGAAAAAAAACATAAGGGGTAACACTGTCGTTTTTTATTGGTCGTCATGAAAAAAAACATAAGGGGTAACACTGTTGTTTTTTATTGGTCGTCATGAAAAAAAACATAAGGGGTAATACTGTTGTCTTTGTCAAATAAAATATAAGGTGTAACACTGTTGTTTTTTATTGGTATCTTTAATTTTAAATGTAATGCCATCATGTTTATGTCATATATAACCTCAGACATAACTATTACACAAATCTCAGTGGGAAGTGGAGAGCGCTGGGAGCTAACCCCCTGGAGACCGGGGTTCAAGTCCGGTTGATGTCATCTGTTGGAAGACTCTTGTTTCTATTTCAGGCGAATTATAAAGTCAAGTATAACCATTGTGTTGACTTTATTCAGTGTCTTGATGGTGCATTGATAAGTTCGGAGGTTAACACTCAAAACTCTTCAGGTTCGGCTCCCCGCAGAAACGTCGAAGGAGTAAATCTGTTATTGTTTATTGGTCGTCATGAAAAAAAACATGAGGGGTAACACTGTCTATTTATTGGTCGTCATGAATAAAAACATAAGGGGTAACACTGTTGATTTTTATTGGTCGTCATGAAAAAAAACATAAGGGGTAACTGTCGTTTTTTATTGGTCGTCATGAAAAAAAACATAAGGGGTAACACTGTTGTTTTTTATTGGTCGTCATGAAAAAAACATAAGGGGTAATACTGTTGTCTTTGTCAAATAAAATATAAGGTGTAACACTGTTGTTTTTTATTGGTATCTTTAATTTTAAATGTAATGCCATCATGTTTATGTCATATATAACCTCAGACATAACTATTACACAAATCTCAGTGGGAAGTGGAGAGCGCTGGGAGCTAACCCCCTGGAGACCGGGGTTCAAGTCCGGTTGATGTCATCTGTTGGAAGACTCTTGTTTCTATTTCAGGCGAATTATAAAGTCAAGTATAACCATTGTGTTGACTTTATTCAGTGTCTTGATGGTGCATTGATAAGTTCGGAGGTTAACACTCAAAACTCTTCAGGTTCGGCTCCCCGCAGAAACGTCGAAGGAGTAAATCTGTTATTGTTTATTGGTCGTCATGAAAAAAAACATGAGGGGTAACACTGTCTATTTATTGGTCGTCATGAATAAAAACATAAGGGGTAACACTGTTGTTTTTTATTGGTCGTCATGAAAAAAACATAAGGGGTAACACTGTCATTTTTCAATGGTAACCCTTCAGGTTCGGCTCCCCGCAGAAACGTCGAAGGAGTAAAACTGTTTTTGTTTATTGGTCGTCATGAAAAAAAACATAAGGGGTAACACTGTTGTTTTTTATTGGTCGTCATGAAAAAAAACATGAGGGGTAACACTGTTGTTTTTTATTGGTCGTCATGAAAAAAAACATGAGGGGTAACACTGTTGTTTTTTATTGGTCGTCATGAAAAAAAACGTAAGGGGTAACACTGTCGTTTTTTATTGGTCGTCTTGAAAAAAACCATAATGGGTAACACTGTCGTTTTTTATTGGTCGTCATGAAAAAAAACATAAGGGGTAACACTGTCGTTTTTTATTGGTCGTCTTGAAAAAAAACATAAGGGGTAACACTGTCGTTTTTTATTGGTCGTCATGAAAAAAAACATGAGGGGAAACACTGTCGTTTTTTATTGGTCGTCATGAAAAAAAACATAAGGGGTAACACTGTCGTTTTTTATTGGTCGTCTTGAAAAAAAACATAAGGGGTAACACTGTCGTTTTTTATTGGTCGTCATGAAAAAAAACATGAGGGGTAACACTGTCGTTTTTTATTGGTCGTCATGAAAAAAAACGTAAGGGGTAACACTGTTGTTTTTTATTGGTCGTCATGAATAAAAACGTAAGGGGTAACACTGTCGTTTTTTATTGGTCGTCTTGAAAAAAAACATAAGGGGTAACACTGTCGTTTTTTATTGGTCGTCATGAAAAAAAACATAAGGGGTAACACTGTCGTTTTTTGTTGGTCGTCATGAAAAAAAACATAAGGGGTAACACTGTCGTTTTTTATTGGTCGTCATGAAAAAAAACATAAGGGGTAACACTGTCGATTTTTATTGGTCGTCACGAAAAAAAACATAAGGGGTAACACTGTCTTTTTTTATTGGTCGTCATGAAAAAAAACATAAGGGGTAACACTGTCGTTTTTTAGTGGTCGTCATGAAAAAAAACATAAGGGGTAACACTGTCGTTTTTTAGTGGTCGTCATGAAAAAAAACATAAGGGGTAACACTGTCGTTTTTTATTGGTCGTCATGAAAAAAAACATAAGGGGTAACACTGTAGTTTTTTATTGGTCGTCATGAAAAAAAACATAAGGGGTAACACTGTCGTTTTTTATTGGTCGTCATGAAAAAAACATAAGGGGTAACACTGTCGTTTTTCAATGGTCGTCATGAAAAATACATAAGGGGTATCACTGTCGTTTTTTAATGGTCGTCATGAAAAAAAACATGGGGTAACACTGTCGTTTTTTATTGGTCGTCATGAAAAAAAACATAAGGGGTAACACTGTCGTTTTTATTGGTCGTCATGAAAAAAAACATAGGGGGTAACACTGTCGTTTTTTAATGGTCGTCATGAAAAAAAACATAAGGGGTAACACTGTCGTTTTTTGTTGGTCGTCATGAAAAAAAACATAAGGGGTAACACTGTCGTTTTTTATTGGTCGTCTTGAAAAAAAACATAAGGGGTAACACGGTCGTTTTTTATTGGTCGTCACGAAAAAAAACATAAGGGGTAACACCATCGTTTTTTATTGGTCGTCACGAAAAAAAACATAAGGGGTAACACTGTTGTTTTTTATTGGTCGTCATGAAAAAAAAATAAGGGGTAACACTGTCGTTTTTTATTGGTCGTCATGAAAAAAAACATAAGGGCAATAAAATAAAAATATAAAATAAAATAAAACCAATAAAAAACTGTCGTTTTTTATTGGTCGTCATGAAAAAAACATAAGGGGTTACACTGTCGTTTTTTATTGGTCGTCATGAAAAAAAACATAAGGGGTAACACTGTCGATTTTTATTGGTCGTCACGAAAAAAAACATAAGGGGTAACACTGTCTTTTTTTATTGGTCGTCATGAAAAAAAACATAAGGGGTAACACTGTCGTTTTTTAGTGGTCGTCATGAATAAAAACATAAGGGGTAACACTGTCGTTTTTTATTGGTCGTCATGAAAAAAAACATAAGGGGTAACACTGTCGTTTTTTATTGGTCGTCATGAAAAAAAACATAAGGGGTAACACTGTCGTTTTTTATTGGTCGTCATGAAAAAAACATAAGGGGTAACACTGTCGTTTTTCAATGGTCGTCATGAAAAATACATAAGGGGTATCACTGTCGTTTTTTAATGGTCGTCATGAAAAAAAACATGGGGTAACACTGTCGTTTTTTATTGGTCGTCATGAAAAAAAACATAAGGGGTAACACTGTCGTTTTTATTGGTCGTCATGAAAAAAACATAAGGGGTAACACTGTCGTTTTTCAATGGTCGTCATGAAAAATACATAAGGGGTATCACTGTCGTTTTTTAATGGTCGTCATGAAAAAAAACATGGGGTAACACTGTCGTTTTTTATTGGTCGTCATGAAAAAAAACATAAGGGGTAACACTGTCGTTTTTATTGGTCGTCATGAAAAAAAACATAGGGGGTAACACTGTCGTTTTTTAATGGTCGTCATGAAAAAAAACATAAGGGGTAACACTGTCGTTTTTTGTTGGTCGTCATGAAAAAAAACATAAGGGGTAACACTGTCGTTTTTTATTGGTCGTCTTGAAAAAAAACATAAGGGGTAACACGGTCGTTTTTTATTGGTCGTCACGAAAAAAAACATAAGGGGTAACACCATCGTTTTTTATTGGTCGTCACGAAAAAAAACATAAGGGGTAACACTGTTGTTTTTTATTGGTCGTCATGAAAAAAAAATAAGGGGTAACACTGTCGTTTTTTATTGGTCGTCATGAAAAAAAACATAAGGGCAATAAAATAAAAATATAAAATAAAATAAAACCAATAAAAAACTGTCGTTTTTTATTGGTCGTCATGAAAAAAACATAAGGGGTTACACTGTCGTTTTTTATTGGTCGTCATGAAAAAAAACATAAGGGGTAACACTGTCGATTTTTATTGGTCGTCACGAAAAAAAACATAAGGGGTAACACTGTCTTTTTTTATTGGTCGTCATGAAAAAAAACATAAGGGGTAACACTGTCGTTTTTTAGTGGTCGTCATGAATAAAAACATAAGGGGTAACACTGTCGTTTTTTATTGGTCGTCATGAAAAAAAACATAAGGGGTAACACTGTCGTTTTTTATTGGTCGTCATGAAAAAAACATAAGGGGTAACACTGTCGTTTTTTATTGGTCGTCATGAAAAAAACATAAGGGGTAACACTGTCGTTTTTCAATGGTCGTCATGAAAAATACATAAGGGGTATCACTGTCGTTTTTTAATGGTCGTCATGAAAAAAAACAAGGGGTAACACTGTCGTTTTTTATTGGTCGTCATGAAAAAAAACATAAGGGGTAACACTGTCGTTTTTATTGGTCGTCATGAAAAAAAACATAGGGGGTAACACTGTCGTTTTTTAATGGTCGTCATGAAAAAAAACATAAGGGGTAACACTGTCGTTTTTTGTTGGTCGTCATGAAAAAAAACATAAGGGGTAACACTGTCGTTTTTTATTGGTCGTCTTGAAAAAAAACATAAGGGGTAACACGGTCGTTTTTTATTGGTCGTCTTGAAAAAAAACATAAGGGGTAACACCGTCGTTTTTTATTGGTCGTCATGAAAAAAAACATGAGGGGAAACACTGTTGTTTTTTATTGGTCGTCATGAAAAAAAACATAAGGGGTAACACTGTCGTTTTTTATTGGTCGTCTTGAAAAAAAACATAAGGGGTAACACTGTCGTTTTTTATTGGTCGTCATGAAAAAAAACATGAGGGGTAACACTGTCGTTTTTTATTGGTCGTCATGAAAAAAAACGTAAGGGGTAACACTGTTGTTTTTTATTGGTCGTCATGAATAAAAACGTAAGGGGTAACACTGTCGTTTTTTATTGGTCGTCTTGAAAAAAAACATAAGGGGTAACACTGTCGTTTTTTATTGGTCGTCATGAAAAAAAACATAAGGGGTAACACTGTCGTTTTTTGTTGGTCGTCATGAAAAAAAACATAAGGGGTAACACTGTCGTTTTTTATTGGTCGTCATGAAAAAAAACATAAGGGGTAACACTGTCGATTTTTATTGGTCGTCACGAAAAAAAACATAAGGGGTAACACTGTCTTTTTTTATTGGTCGTCATGAAAAAAACATAAGGGGTAACACTGTCGTTTTTTAGTGGTCTTCATGAAAAAAAACATAAGGGGTAACACTGTCGTTTTTTAGTGGTCGTCATGAAAAAAAACATAAGGGGTAACACTGTCGTTTTTTATTGGTCGTCATGAAAAAAAACATAAGGGGTAACACTGTCGTTTTTTATTGGTCGTCATGAAAAAAAACATAAGGGGTAACACTGTCGTTTTTTATTGGTCGTCATGAAAAAAACATAAGGGGTAACACTGTCGTTTTTCAATGGTCGTCATGAAAAATACATAAGGGGTATCACTGTCGTTTTTTAATGGTCGTCATGAAAAAAAACATGGGGTAACACTGTCGTTTTTTATTGGTCGTCATGAAAAAAAACATAAGGGGTAACACTGTCGTTTTTATTGGTCGTCATGAAAAAAAACATAGGGGGTAACACTGTCGTTTTTTAATGGTCGTCATGAAAAAAAACATAAGGGGTAACACTGTCGTTTTTTGTTGGTCGTCATGAAAAAAAACATAAGGGGTAACACTGTCGTTTTTTATTGGTCGTCTTGAAAAAAACATAAGGGGTAACACGGTCGTTTTTTATTGGTCGTCACGAAAAAAAACATAAGGGGTAACACCGTCGTTTTTTATTGGTCGTCACGAAAAAAAACATAAGGGGTAACACTGTTGTTTTTTATTGGTCGTCATGAAAAAAAAATAAGGGGTAACACTGTCGTTTTTTATTGGTCGTCATGAAAAAAACATAAGGGCAATAAAATAAAAATATAAAATAAAATAAAACCAATAAAAAACTGTCGTTTTTTATTGGTCGTCATGAAAAAAACATAAGGGGTTACACTGTCGTTTTTTATTGGTCGTCATGAAAAAAAACATAAGGGGTAACACTGTCGATTTTTATTGGTCGTCACGAAAAAAAACATAAGGGGTAACACTGTCTTTTTTTATTGGTCGTCATGAAAAAAAACATAAGGGGTAACACTGTCGTTTTTTAGTGGTCGTCATGAAAAAAAACATAAGGGGTAACACTGTCGTTTTTTATTGGTCGTCATGAAAAAAAACATAAGGGGTAACACTGTCGTTTTTTATTGGTCGTCATGAAAAAAAACATAAGGGGTAACACTGTCGTTTTTTATTGGTCGTCATGAAAAAAACATAAGGGGTAACACTGTCGTTTTTCAATGGTCGTCATGAAAAATACATAAGGGGTATCACTGTCGTTTTTTAATGGTCGTCATGAAAAAAAACATGGGGTAACACTGTCGTTTTTTATTGGTCGTCATGAAAAAAAACATAAGGGGTAACACTGTCGTTTTTATTGGTCGTCATGAAAAAAAACATAGGGGGTAACACTGTCGTTTTTTAATGGTCGTCATGAAAAAAAACATAAGGGGTAACACTGTCGTTTTTTGTTGGTCGTCATGAAAAAAAACATAAGGGGTAACACTGTCGTTTTTTATTGGTCGTCTTGAAAAAAAACATAAGGGGTAACACGGTCGTTTTTTATTGGTCGTCACGAAAAAAAACATAAGGGGTAACACCGTCGTTTTTTATTGGTCGTCACGAAAAAAAACATAAGGGGTAACACTGTTGTTTTTTATTGGTCGTCATGAAAAAAAAATAAGGGGTAACACTGTCGTTTTTTATTGGTCGTCATGAAAAAAAACATAAGGGGTAACACTGTCGTTTTTTATTGGTCGTCATGAAAAAAAACATAAGGGGTAACACTGTCGTTTTTTAATGGTCGTCATGAAAAAAAACATAAGGGGTAACACTGTCGTTTTTTATTGGTCGTCATGAAAAAAAACATGAGGGGTAACACTGTCGTTTTTTATTGGTCGTCATGAAAAAAAACATAAGGGGTAACACTGTCGTTTTTTATTGGTCGTCATGAATAAAAACGTAAGGGGTAACACTGTCGTTTTTTATTGGTCGTCATGAAAAAAAACGTAAGGGGTAACACTGTCGTTTTTTATTGGTCGTCATGAAAAAAAACATGAGGGGTAACACTGTCGTTTTTTATTGGTCGTCATGAAAAAAAACATAAGGGGTAACACTGTCGTTTTTTATTGGTCGTCATGAAAAAAAACATAAGGGGTAACACTGTCGTTTTTTGTTGGTCGTCATGAAAAAAAACATAAGGGGTAACACTGTCGTTTTTTATTGGTCGTCATGAAAAAAAACATAAGGGGTAACACCGTCTTTTTTTATTGGTCGTCTTGAAAAAAAACATAAGGGGTAACACTGTCGTTTTTTATTGGTCGTCATGAAAAAAAACATAAGGGGTAACACTGTCGTTTTTTAGTGGTCGTCATGAAAAAAAACATAAGGGGTAACACTGTCGTTTTTCAATGGTCGTCATGAAAAATACATAAGGGGTAACACTGTCCTTTTTTAATGGTCGTCATGAAAAAAAACATAAGGGGTAACACTGTCGTTTTTTATCACCGTCATGAAAAAAAACATAAGGGGTAACGCTGTTGTTTTTTATTGGTCGTCATGAAAAAAAACATAAAGGGTAACACTGTTGTTTTTTATTGGTCGTCATGAAAAAAAACACAGGGGGTAACGCTGTTGTTTTTTATTGGTCGTCATGAAAAAAAACATAAGGGGTAACGCTGTTGTTTTTTATTGGTCGTCATGAAAAAAAACACAAGGGGTAACACTGTCTTTTTTTATCGGTCGTCATGAAAAAAAAAACACTGTTGTTTTTTATTGGTCGTCAGGAAAAAAAGATAAGGGGTCACACCGACTTTGTCAAATGAAATATAAGGGGTAACACTGTCGTATTATATTGGTCGTCATGAAAAAAAACATATTTGAAAAAAAAAAAAATTCCCTGTCAAATAAAATATAAGAGGTAACACTGTTGTTTTTATCAAATGAAACGTAAAGGGTAACACTGTCGTTTTTTATCTGTCGTCATGAAAAATCCATAAGGGGTAACACTGTCGAAATGTATCAAATAAAACATAGGGGGTAACACTGTCGTTTTCATCAAATGAAACATGAGTGGTGACACTGTCGTTTTTCTTTGGTCGTCATGAAAAAAACCTAGGGGGTAACACTGTCGTTTTCATCAAATGAAACATGAGGGGTGACACTGTCGTTTTTCTTTGGTCGTCATGAAAAACACATTAGGGGTAACACTGTCGTTTTTTATCGGTCGTCATGAAAAAAAACATAAGGGGTAACGCTGTTGTTTTTTATTGGTCGTCATGAATAAAAACATATTTGAAAAGAATAAATAATTGTCCTTGTCAAATAAAATATAAGGGGTAAGACTGTTGTTTTTCATCAGTCATCATGGAAAAAAAACGTAAGGGGTAACACTGTCGTTTTTATCAAATGAAACGTAAAGGGTAACACTGTATAGCAGGGGTTTTCAAAGTGTGAGAGAGTGAGCCCCCCCTCAGAGAAAAAAATTCCCCCCCCCCTCCAAAATAGACCTGTGTTTTGAAAGCTATTTTAATTAATTTACACATTTTAAACATCTCTGATCATAATTTTAAAACATTAGAAACATATATATTTTTTCCATTTTGCTAAAGTTAGCAAGCAATCTTATTTTCTAGGGCTGGCCCCGACTCTGAATTTTCTCGAATCAGATCTGCCTTTTCAGTCCGGAGATTCGACTACTAACGGTTGAAAAAGGAATAATCGCTACAAAAACAATAGGGATCCAACCTGTTGGCTTGGACCCCTAATGAGTTACGATGTCTAGAAGTAGGTGTATCAGAATGGGCAGACGTCTTCAATGAAAACAGCTGAAAACGAAGCGGTATGAAACTAAAACTGTGATTCTGAAGACATTTTAAATGATATCGAAATTCTGTTTAGATATTATTGAAGATCATACAAGTGTGTAGATTTGTTAAATGGTTTGCATGAAAATAAACGGTTGAAAATTGATTTAGTTATTATGTTACTTCTACAGTTGAAGTACGACTGATGATTTGAATCATCGACTTTCAGGGGGGTTTTCGGGTTTATTTCTTTCTCACGTTGCGCTAAAGAACTCTGGCGCCCCCCAGGGGGGGCGCGCCCCACAGTTTGAAATCCACTGGAGTAGGACACACACGGTTGAGCTAATGGCGGGTTTCGTTCAAGTGACTTCATTGGTGTTTTATGGCAAATTTAACTTATCGCAACGTGGATACGATCAGCTGACCTGGCTAGCCTATCTTTATATGACCATTGCTTCTCAGTATTAACATAAGGCCTTTTGTCTCATCTAATATCAGTTTGAAATGTTTGAAAATAGCCTATTGCTGTATTGATGTTTCAAGTAAATTGAGGAAAGCTTACTAAACCCCAGGACATCGGTGGCCCTAAAGAAAAATATGGTGGCCGTAAATGTTTTATTTTAGGAGCCATTTGTGTCATAAGAAGTTGTGACTGAACAGAGATTTATTGTCGCACAGGCAGCGTTACCATGGCTACACACTGAGTTCCCAAAGTGAGCAAGGCACCATGCACCACGGCAGTGTGTGTGTGGTTGTTTGTTGCTAAAGTGCAGTATGTGTGTGTGTGTGTGTGTGTGTTAATAACGTGCAGTGTGTTATTATTGGTAGTACGTATTTTTTTGTGTTTGTTCTACTAATGTGCAGTGTATGTGTGTGTTTGTAACTAACGTGCAGTGTGTGTGTGTGTCTTACTTACTTGCATTTTGTGTGTGTGTGTGTGTGTGTTATTATTGGCAGTATGTGTCTGCTACTAATGTGCACTGTGTGTTACTAACAAACAGTGTGAGTGTGTGTTTCTAACGCGCAGTGTAGAAATAATTGGTGAAATAAAGAAAATACGCCATCACTTGAGTGTTTGTAAACAAAGTTTTACTGATACATTTGATAATATTGATACCGCAATGTAAAGCTACCATATTGCACATGACAATGGACTTATGAATCAATCATGGGCACTAGATGGAATATAATAAATAGCTCAACACAACATTTGTACACAGTAACATTGCCCCAAAAAATCCATAGAAATGTACATGTACCAGTTAACATTTATAATTGTTCATAGTTACGAATGACAAAGTCTTTCCAAAATAAATCTTATATCCTCCATTTTGTCCTCTGGGTCTACTTAAAGTGTCTCGAATAAACACAACATTACAACTGAATTCATAAGGTTTTTATGTACAGGTTTCCTCGACGAGAAACTTCCAAAAGGCACAATTGTCTATACAACATGTACAAAAAAGAAAAAGAGTCTGGAGGGCGACTTAAAGTAAAGTGAAAACGATTGGTCATTATTTTGTTAAATTCGAACAATAGTCGTCATATGATTGCACATACTAAATGAATGTCAGGATCTGTGCTTCCAAAGGCGGCAAAAACACACCGCCCTGAATAAGTGTTCTCGGTCTTACAAAGTGACAAGCATAAAAAAAAAAGAAAAGAAGACAAAGAATAGCTTTCCTACTGGGGTTGAGTCGTTTTGTCGTCGTCGTCGTCTTCCTGTTTCAGGTGGCGATGACCAGTCGGCCTTCGTCATCGCTGGACGCGTCATTCTCATCGTCGTAGACGTCCGCCATCTTGTGCCTGGAGAGCTGCGGTTGTGGGGGGGGAGGCGGCGGGGGGGAAGGCCGGGGGGGAGTCGCCCCGCCGGCTCCCCCTGCTGGCGACGCCCCGGAAGTGTCGGCCCCGCCCGCCGTCCGGTGCGACGACGACGACGGCGGCCCCGCCCCCGCCGGCCAGCGGACGCTCTGGTTCTCGGGCGCCAGCGTTCTGAGGTCCGTCTCGCTCCCCGCCCTCGGCAGGACGGCGGGCGCGGTCGTCGTCGCGGCGGCGGGGTTGCTAAGCGACGGCGGGGCAGGCGGCGAGGAGGCGGCGGTGGCGGGCGGGGCGTTTCCCCGCAAAGGCGAAGGCGAGGCGGCGGCTGGCGCCGGCGCCTCGGACGGCGGCGGCGGGCTGAGGGCGGACAGCGGGCCGAGCGAGGGGATCAGGGCGGGCAGCGAGATGTTGAGGATCTGCAGGCCCGGCAGGTGGCTCCGGGGCCCCGTGGCGCCCTGGGGCCCCGGGGGGCCGGCGGCCACCACCTGCAGCCCCAGCGTGGCGTTGAGCGTCAGCCCCTGACCCGCGCCCCGCCCCACCCCCAGGAGGCTGAGCGCCTCCATCCCCGCCGGGCCCAGGGGGAAGCAGGGGGCCGGGTGGGGGGGCCCCCCGTCCTCCCGGCGGGGCGGGGAGCAGAGCGCGGCGGGCAGCGGGCTGGTGGTCCGGTGGATGACGCTGACCCCCGGGAGGGTGAGCTGCACGGGGCCCCCCTGGATGGGGAGGAAGGTGGAGTACCCGGCCAGGCCGCCGTGGAGCAGCTGCAGCCCCCCCACCGGGACCACGCTGTAGGGGGAGCGCAGGGGCTGCCGGGAGTGCAGGGGCAGGTGGCTGAACAGGTGGTGCTCCGGCCCTGCCGGCGGGGGGGCCAGGCCGTGCAGGGGGAAGTGCATGGGGCCCCCGGGCGGGAAGGACGACGTCTGAGTGCCGCGGTCCACCGGGAAGCCCGGCTCGCTGGGGGTCGCCGCGGTGACGGGGGCCGGCGAAACCTCCTGATGAACAACGAAGAAAAAGGCGGGAACATTAATTAATTATTTCATACGATTATCCCAATAATAATAATAATTATTAAAATAAGAATTAATCAGTGTCTTAATAATAGACACTAATAATGTCTTAATTGACACTGCTTGGCGAGTCTGACACGTTCAGATATAATGATGGGTAGCTCCTCGGGTGACTGTCAGCCAATACAAAAGCCGTTTCAAAATCCACCCGTTTGTGACATCCCAAGGGGGCGTGTCCACCAGGCTGTGGGATGGATGGATCGCCAACCTACAAGCCTCCTCGGTATACTTTCGCAGAAGTGCCTGGCATGTGAACCTAGCAATTGTTAGTGCTTGGCACTTGCTTCTATGAACATCTTTTCCGTACCAACAACGTTGTCTCTCTTTCTTTTGAAAAGAAGGACGATTTTCCTATGGTTATTTTGTACGTTTTGTTGCTTTGTTGCTTTGGATAAAAGCGTCTGCTGAATGCCCTCAATGTAAATGTGAGACTAAGGAGAGAGGAAGCAGGGACAGACAGACAGACAGACAGACAGACAGAGATAGAGACAGACAGACAGACAGACAGACAGACAGACAGACAGACAGACAGACAGAGATAGAGACAGACAGACAGACAGACAGACAGACAGACAGACAGACAGACAGACAGACAGACAGACAGACAGAAAGAGATAGAGACAGACAGACAGACAGACAGACAGACAGACAGACAGACAGACAGACAGACAGACAGCGGGGGTCTCACCTGGCTGAGCTTGGACCCCTTGCTCTGTACGGGCGGGCTGGGCGGCACCTCGAAGTCGGGGTAGTCGATGGACATCTGCCGGCAGGGCGACACGGGGCTCATCATGTGGACCGAGTCCGTGTCCGACGCGTGGTGGTGGTCCCCCAGGGGCCCCCCCAGGGCCGGCGGGGACAGGGGGAAGGGCCCCGGGCTGGAGCAGGACCCCGAGATGGACATCTGCTTGTACAGCGAGACGGGGCTCATCATGGCCACCGACGACTCGGAGTAGCAGTCCGCGACGGGGGGGTCCGGGACTGGGGGCGGGGGGCCGGCGGCGGCGTGGGAGGGGAAGCGCATGGAGCTGATGGACATCTGGGCCAGCAGGGCGCTGGGGGGGATCTCGGCCGGCCCCGGGGGGAGGTGCTGGGGGCTGGCGCTGACCGAGGGGTTGGTGGACAGGCCCGACTCCTCCTCCTCCTCCTCCTCTTCGTCGTTGTCCTCGTCGTCGGCGCCGTCCGAGTCGTCGCCGTCCGAGTCCTGGCGGTCTGAGCTGCCGGCGTGGCCGCGGTCGCCCGCTGGAGGAACAGGAGAGAAGGTTCTTGAAGGTTGGGTGGCGTCAGTGGCGTCGGCAGAGCAAAACCCCACAACACCCACCCCCTTGTCCGTGATTGGTTGGAGTACTGTTTATTTTGGTTTTGGGTGGTTGGTACTAGCACCATTTGTTTTTGTGTACGATCTCGGAGCATAGGAGAGACGTTTTGTTTTTTAACAGCCTGCTAATGGGGCAGGGAGCCAGCGGATCGTGAGGAAAGATCAGATGGATTTGATCATTTATGTTTTGGCCTAGAATTGCTGATCCAACCTTTAAAGATCCCATCTCAGGCTTTTTAGGGTTTATAATTTCATTCAGGGGTACGACTTGAATAGGGTTACATGCCTGTGTGTTTATCTAACCCTTATTATTCTCACACAAAACCCTTCAACACTGCAAAACCAATTTCAGCATCTTTCAAAAAAAATTGTTTCATGTCACTTTAAGGTCCCCCTCCCGAGTAGCCCCGCCTGCCGTGATTGGTCAGCAGTGCACGCCCACTCTGTTGCGATTGGTCAATGCTTTGCGTGTGTTAATTACTCACAAGCCATGATACTTTATTTCGCAAACGATCTATATATTTGATCTATTTTTCAACCATTTCAATCAAATCAAATCCAATGCACCACCTGTAATTCCCTCGTGTACCACCGGTGGTGCCCATACCACAGGTTGATAAACACTGGTGGTTAGGCCGGGTCAACTCCCAGCTATAAGGTTGTGGGTTCGAACCCTGAATGTCCTCATTCTACCTGTGAGCCATCCTCCTTAAGCAAGAAGCCCTAGCCCCCACCTCCTCATTAATGACCCGCATATGCATTCAATCTAAGCCGATTTGGTTAATAAAAGTGAAATAATGCCCTGTGCATCTTCAATGCAGCCGAATCGGGTGCTAAAAGCTCATTAGTCTTCAATGATTTGGTAAATAAAAACGTTTTCTCAACGGCCATCTCGTACCCAGTTTGGGTGAGTAAACAACAAGCCTCTGGGTACCACTGGACCCCTCCTCATTCCAATCATGTTTCCCACAGACGAGGAGGATGAGGAAGAGGAAGAGAGCCCCCCCCCTCCCTGAGGGGTACCATTAAGTGACATAATGTGGCGTTTCAGGAGTTCTGCTCTGGTTCTGTCACACCCCTCCTCCCCACCTCCACCTCCACCTCCATCTCCCTGAAGCCCGATCACAGCCAGAGAAGAGAAAACAATACGCTGCTAGAGTCTAGCATCAGCTTTAAGGCTTTCCCCTCTCTCTCCATCAATCATCTCTCAGCCTCTCTCTCTTTCTCTCCATCTCTCCCTCACTCCCTCTCTCTCTCCATCTGTCCCTCTCTCTCTCTCTCTCTCTCTCACCCTCCATCGCTCCCTCTTTCAATCTCTCTCTCTCTTTCTCTCTCCCTTGCTACCTTTCAATCCCTTTCTCTCTCTCTCCATCTCGCTCCCTCTTTCAATCTCTCTCTCTCTCCGTCTCTCTCTCCCTCTCTCGCGCTGCTAAATTTAGACGCAGCAATTTCCTGTTTCTAAACGCAGCGCGCGTCGCCCACATGTGTGCTGAGTTAACGGGGAAGGGAGGCCTGATATAGAATCTCTAATTAGACGCTGGCAGAGCTATTGATCTGCGAGCGAGCCGCCAGCCCGGGTCCATTCCTGGGCTCATTAACGGCGGGCTGTTTAACGAAGCTCCCGGTGTTCCACTCCACGGGGTGGAAATGTCGGGTAAGCTCTCACATGCCGCACACATACATTGTCTAAAGTCTTGTTAGCAAACCCGACGGCCAAAAGACTTTAGGACTGTTTTTGTGTTGCTGATGACCAGATCGATTTGCACAACACAACGCAGAAGAATGAGCAACCATGTTTTTGGTGTCAGCTCCAGGAAGGATTCGTGAATGTTCTGCATTTATATCGCGCCTTTTCTAACCGGTGGCCACTCAAAGCGCTTTACAGTTTACATTCACACTTCTCGTTGTAGGCCGGAGCGGTTAGAGTTTTGTGTCTTGCTCAAGGAATCCTCGACACCAAGCCAGGACGATGGGGGATTGAACCAGCAACCCTCCGATTGCCAGTCGACCCGCTCTACCTCCTGGGGCGGCTAAGGAAGAGGCCGTGGGCCGACGTACCCGAGTCCTCTGCGTCCTGGTCGTCGATGAGGCCCACCGGCACTCCGATCTCCTGGCACTTCTTGCTGTGGGCTTTGGACTTCATGTGCTTGGTCAGGTTCCCTGGAAGAAGATGGGAAGAAGAGGGTGTTAAACCAAGCAAGCTATCGACAGTTTGTATTGTTCAGCTGAACCATCATCCCTTTTATTTGTTTTACCTTTTTTTTTTTTTTTGCTAATCTATATGCAAAAATGTCCGGTGTGTTTGAGTTTGTTAGTTAGTTCAATTTGAGGGTCCAGTGCGTTAGTGGTCCGGTTAACGGTCGGGGTAGGATGAGCGAGGCATCGGGGTGACACGGGGGGGGGGGAAAGGGGTATCAACCCGTTTAAAAAGGCCTGCATAGTTTCATCCAACTCGGTCTTTTAAGTGGGCGGAGACCTGACAGATGCAGAAAGTGGGTTTTATATAAGAGACCGTTCTCCTCCTCTCTCTGTCTCTGTCTCTCGGCAGGCAGGCGGTGTGCAATGTGCAAGTATCCGGCGAAGACATTTTTGAAAGGAACGTGGGCTGTGGCGCTTTTGCAGCGCCGCGTGGGAAGGAAGTTCAACAAGGAGCGGTGAATCATAGCTGCTCGGGCGGTGGGATGGAGAATCAAACAGAGAAGTAGGTAGGGGAAGGAACACAGCCGCAGCAGTGAAAAAGGCTTCTTTCTCTACTGGAATGAACGTGAAGAGTTAAATCTATCTTTAGGTTGTGCATACCATATCCATAATACATTGGATTCGTCATGCAGGAAACATATGAGTCACCGATAGTTTGGATTGCAAAACTAATGTTGTGAACGACGCCCTCGTTTGTTTTGTAGCCGCGTTCGAAAGCACGGGTCTGTGTCGAAGCTCCACTTGCTCGTTTGGAGTTCGGAACACAAAAATGGAACATTGAAGCCCGATGTTCTGAGAAATTCGTGTTTTCAATAGGATTCCAAATGATCGTCATCATTAACACTCAATTGCAGGCAGGATTGTGTAATGGCCAGAGATCAAAGGGTCCTTTCAGCAATATGTCAGACCCCCTACCTGCTCCTTAATGACATGTATCTAACTTCACTGTGATTCACTTTGGATAAAAGTGTCTGCTAAAATTAAATTCCAATAGCAAATCGGAAAATAGTCGAGTAAGACTAATAGTTCTTCACCTGAGGGGCACACACGCTCACGCACACGCACACACACACACACACACACACACACACACACACACACACACACACACACACACACTCACACACCTGGAGGGAAGGGTGAATGGCTGAACCAAACACAACATGCAAGCCTGGCATTGCTTGGTGAGGCTAAAACGACACATTAAAACAAACAGCGTCCCACCTTTGGTCTTGAAGGAGAAGTTGCAGTGGATGCAGTGGTACGGCCGCACGTCCGAGTGCGTGCGGATGTGTTTGCGCAGCATGCTGGGCTTCTTGCAGCGGATCCCACACTCCTCGCAGATGTACTTCCCCCGGCCACGCCCGCGCACGTACACGTACTCCTCGTTCGACTTGTACCTGCGGGGGCGACATTAGCGATGGATTTCAAATAATATAGCAATCATGTAAACCCAGGGACGCTGGAAGTAATTCACAGTTGGGGGGGCTGAGAAACGTTCCGATGACGGGGGGGGGGGGGGGGGGGGGTATCGTGTTCGTGACCCTACGGACTTCAGTGATGGTTTCATTCCGTCTATACGAGCAGGTGTGCGCCTTTTGTGAATCAAATCATGCTTGTGACATTTATAGTCACAAGTAAAATGACAATAGTATAATAATAGTCTGATATATTTATGTATTTATTTATTTATTTCCACGGGGGTTTTTGCATTTCACATTCAGCCTCTCGCCACCAGGGGGGGCTGCAGCCCCCCCACTTCCAGCGTCCATGTGTAAACCTGAGTTTCTTTTTTATGATCTGTCATAAAGAAGTGTTACATTTGCTGATTTATCAAAGGAGTAAATATGCAATTTGGTTGGAGTTCTACATCGACAGTTAAACCGACAAAGCAATCATGGAATAACATAATTTGAAAATTACTTTATTTGCATCTTAAATAAATCGCATTAAACCAATGAATGAATTGTATGAGTCTGTTTTCTTACCCGCCGTCAAATATCTTAACCCTTCTCGGTTCGGCTTTAGCTGCCACGTCCTTCTCCGCCTCTCCCCCGGCCTGGGTCTCCGGCGGTGGCTTGCTCACATTTTCCACCGCCTTCGTCTTCTGGGACAACAGCAGCTGCACATCAAAACAGTTTGGGGTTAACCCTGCCGCGTATTTACATATTTAAACCCACGCCATCCTCAATAGCCATCCATTTACCAGCATGTAACAATGACTAAACAACGTTTGTTTCCTTACCATGGACATGACATCCTTCAGCTGGCTCGAGTAGGACACAATGTCAGTCTTTCCGCTGGTCTTTATCGCCGAAGTGTAGAGCATCTTCTTGGAGCACTGCTTGGAGTCGAACAGGGACATGACCACCTTGGTGGGCAGGCCCAGGGGGTTGGGGTTCTTGGGGCTGATCATCCAGGCAGCGTAGGCGGAGGTCTTCAGGTCAGTCTGGGGCACGTGGAGGGGCTTCCTCTTCATCAGGAAGCACCAGGTGAAGGTGGTGGCCGTCTTCAGGCTGGGGAAGGACAGGCGGTGGCTGTCCTTGCTGTTGCCCGCGGAGGCCGACAAGGTCAGCTTCCCCTGGCTGCCGTGGAAGCTGGACGGTCTGATGGGGGACTTGGCCGGGGTCCACCTCTGTTCCTCGCTCCTGTCCTGGGGCTTCAAGAGGTTACTGCTGGTGATGGAGGTGGTCTGACTGAACGCACTAGTGGCATCCCGAGGGACTACGGCCGTGTCCTTGTCCGGCGCGGTGCTGTCCGGCGACATGGGCTTGCAGACGTCGGTGGCCTCGGAGTCCCTCGCCGCTTTACCTTCGGGGAGGGGCGGGGCCTCCGTCTCGATGGGGCTGTCCGCGGGCTCCGTGGTGCACACCTGACGGACGAGCGTCAGCTTCCTCTGTCGCGTGACGTCGGCCACCTTGGAGTTCAGGTAGTTGACCGAGCGTCCGTCGGTGAGGCAGGCGACGCCGTGTTCGTCCTTTGCCCGCTTCTGGTGCTTCTCCATGTAGATGTCCAGGCTGTTGGCGGGGGAGAGCATTCGCTTGCTGGAGGCGGTGGGCTCCTGCTGAGGGCACAGTGTCACCGAGGCCAGCTTCTGCGTGCAGTGCAGGGAGCCGAGAGACGTCGGCTTCTCGACGGGACGGGGGGTCTGGGAGCTGCTGACCGTCTGCGTTTGCGCCCGATCCCTGTTGACGATGGGCATCGTGTGGAGGTCATTGTCGACGCTCTGAACGGACGGATGGCTGTTTCGCTTGGCTAAAGAGGAGACAGGGTTCATTTGTTCGTGGGTTATCAGAATCTGTGGCAATGGAGTAGAAATCCTTTGCGGCCCTCCGGTTAGAACGACCTGCTGTGTCTTGATCTCAGGACCGAGATGCTTATGCTGAGCCATGTAGACATTCTGGTGTACCTCCGAAGACTTTGAAACACTCAAGTTCGGATTGGAGAGCGGTATCGTTAAAATAGGCATTGTCAAATGATTCCCCTGCGCGCTTGAAAATGAAAATGTTTGGCATGCTTTCTGAGCAGAACACTGCAGTTGGTACCTGGGCACCAAGCTTTTCCTTTCCTCGGGCTCAGACGGTTGAGGCAAGGTACTCTCACGACTTACCACAATCTGACTCGGAGGAGGCGGTAACTTTTGGCATGTTTGAACCCTGGACGTTTGATGCCAAGGGTGGGGAAGACCATATATCTGAGGCTGCTGAGTCGGGCTACCCAAATTAATACTTTGCACCATTTTCTCAGTAATTGTTATGGGTGTATCGACAAATAAGGGTTGGGCAATATGACCTTTGTTGACAATATTAGCATCTGGAGCTCTGTGTTGAATGAGAGGTTTAGTGTTCGATAAAGCCAACTTCTCCAGCGGGATAATCATCTTCCTTTGATGTTGCGGAATCTCTGGATTGATCTTTAAAGACATCTGCCGAACCAGCGGGCCCCTCCGCCTTTCAATCAGTGGCACCTGGGGAACCTGAGAGCCCTGTATACATCTCGCGGCTGGAGACAAGGACCTCCTGGGAGACACATTGGCACAATCAAAGGACTTGCTACGGTAGTCGCATGAGATCTCCACCGAGGGCTGAGTACAACTGATCTGTTCGGAGGCAGCCCGCCTCATGACACCAGGCACCCCTAGGGTGTTGAAGGCTGCTGATAGCCCAGGCGGTTCTTGGACAACAGTGACGCACTCGCCCCGGGAAGGGCTTTCAGATCTGGCGGCTTCTTCTCTGTCGAAAGAGGCCGAGATACTGGAGCAGTGTGAGAGACTGCTGTCCCTGCTGAGGCTCCTGGAAAGGCTGGACTCGTAACTGGATTCTCCTGAGGACTGCTCCATCTGAGCCAGCCGAATTCGCTTCTTTTTAGGTGGGAGTTTTTCCGCTGGTACCTTGGATAGGCTTTCACTTCTCGGGGGCCAGTTGAAGGATTCTGCTGGCTTTTCCGTCGGCTCAGTGGCCTGCGTGTCGTGTTCTCGGTCAGGCTCCTCTGTGACAAGGATCTCCGGCACCTGGATGTTGTTTTGACGGACCAGGCGAGACTGGTGCACAGGGGTAGTGCTCTCGACAGAAACAGTTACGGGGTCGTCAGCACTGTTTTGTCCCTGTTTTCCATAGTCAACAGTCTTTGACATTTTTTCCTGGTAGCCATCAACTGACACATTCTCTGCTTCTGGTTTGGTCTTGTTTTGGACATGTTTGATGTCAACAGGTGATCCTGTCCTGTCAAACGATTCGGATGTCTCGAATGAATTCGGTCGACTCAGTGAGTTGGTGTGTCTGATGACCGAGGTTCCACTGCCTTGTCTCTGCAGGTCTCCTCTCTCTTTAGCAGAAGTGCTGATCTGGGCCTCTCTGATTGGTGACAACCTGGAGTCAGAGGGGTCTATACCTCTTGCTACGAGCTGGATCTGAGGTAGTTGTGCTTGGTGGCCTTTGGGCTGTATGTCCACTGCGACCGAGCGAGAATGGGAAAACGTCTGGCCGGCCCCGGCGGACGTCAACTGGCACGAATCGAAGCTGACAGAACACGGAGGAATAACGTCTGTCGGTGATTGGTCGTCGTCATCTCCGACGCTCTTCATTTTCCTTCTCTTTCTAATCGAGGTCTGCTGGTCCAGAACACCTGGAAGTCCTGATACCCTCTGGACCGGGGGCTGCACTACGGTGACCTGGAAGACATCTGGATCACTTTCTTTAACGATGACTGGCTTGTTTTTCGGACCGTGAAGCTCAGAGCAGTAGAACTTCTTGTGATTTTCAAAATTCTCAAGCTTTCTGTACCGATTCCGACAAGTCTCACACTCATACATGGTGCCCTTCGTCTGCATGGGCCTTCTGCTCTTGTCCTGACCATGCTCGAAAGACCTGCTTCGTTGCGTCAGCTCCGTGGATACATTGGAGCCATGGTAGCCTTCGTCCATCGAACGAACCGTGGGAATACTGTGCTTTTCGTGTGTGGTGAAATCCTCGATGGCCACTTGCCTAACTAAAGTGCGGGAATGAATAGCAGGGTTGGGGGTAGAAGGGGCCGAGGAAAATACATCATCGTTCAAAGAACCAATCTTGTCATCAAACGACTGGCAGAATCGCAAGGGGTAGGGCTGTGGGGCAACATTCATTGGAAGTCCAGAGTTTCCTGGTGTCGTTGGCATGGAGTTACTCCTGGTGATTGGTAAGCAATCCATTGGAGGGTATTGAGAAGGGACCGAAAGAAGAAATACTGGCTTTGATTTATCTGTGGGGGTGAAAGGAGATTTGGGAATATCAGAGCTGGAACTTGACCGTCTTCCGATGGGATTAAGGTCAAATTGAAAAGAGTCTTTGTATATGTATGACTTTGGAGAGTCTATGCTTCCTCTCCTGGAGAGAGAAGTCCTTCTCGGTTTGACGCTGTCCAGCTGCTTGTTATCCACCACCGCCTCGTTGTCCGATATCAACTTTGAGATCCGCTCCTCTAAAGAGAGTGCCTTGGTTTCCAGAGGCGGTCGCATCATGTGACCCTCCGAGGGCTGTTTCTTCTCCTCTGGGACGTAAATCACCGTGGCTACCACAGGGGAGACATTCGAAACGGCGATCTTTGAGACGTCCGTTTCCGCCGGAGGGGTTATCTTTACAATTGCAGTCGGTGGACTCATCGCCTGGTCTGCGCTTTCAGAGCGTGAGAAGTAGCCAGAGTCTGTGCTTCCTAAGCTGCGTGGACTGAGCAGGCACTTGGCCTGCTGCTGCTGAGAGAAGTCCGTGGCCTGTTGCCTCTGAAGCTGAGCGTGGCCCCCGAAGAGAGGGGACTTGCAGTGCTGGTCTTCGTCCTCGCTCACTCGGTCCAGCGAGGCATTACTGCAGTCCACCTCTTTCAAAGAAGACAGAATGGTGAGGCTGGACCTATGATTGGCCGTCTGGAACTCTCTCTGCCGCTGTGCAGCCGCTTGCTCTGGGGCTGGATCGGTAACCCTCGGGCTGTCAGCCCTCAGAGGGGAGACATTCACCGGGTAAACAACCACCTTTGGAAGAGCTGCCGGCAACTTTGGCTCATAGCCACCGTGACCGGAGGCTGGTTTGACCAACTCCGTGACACTTCCAGATAGGTCTCCCTCTCCACAGAGGCCGGCATGCGTGGTTCCTGCGCTGTACAAGCTGGCTTCAGATAGCGCCGTAACACTGCTTTGGGAGGAGTCAGGGTCTTGGTCCGCAGTGCTACTCTCTCCATCGCTGTCCCCGCTCTCCTCGGCCTCCGAGTGCGTCCCGTCTGCTCGGTCCGATTCCTGGGAGAGCGACCCACTGCCACCGCCGGATTCGGATCTGGCGACGAGTCCGAGTTTGATGGCGTGCGCGCGGGACTTCCTGTGCTTGTACAAGTTGCTCTTGGTCTTGAACGAGAAGCCGCACGTGTCACACGGGTACGGCCTCTCGCCCGTGTGCGATCGGATGTGTTTGAGCAGCACGCTGGGCTTGGCACACGCCCGACTGCAGTACTCGCACACGTACTTCCCCTGCTTCTTTGGCTTCAGATCCTTAGCTGCCTGGTCGGCATTTAAGTTCACCACCGTGGCCATTTGGACCGGGTTGCAGCCAGGCGTCACTGGGACTTGGATTGTGCTGGGAACGCTGGCTGTGATGGACTGGCACGTGTGAACCACCGGGGGCTGGCTTTGCGGGATGGCCTTACACCCTGAAGGAACGGGGGCGTGGGTGATGGCGGTGGAGGTACCAGTGTGGAAGCTAAATTGCAAGCCCTGTTTCTCCTTGCTGGAGGCTAGGAAGTGGGGTGTGGTTTGATGCGTAGACTGCAGTTGGGTCACAAGGCCCGAGGTGGGCACGTTGCTCCCGATTGGAGAAGCGATGCCGATTACCTTCCCTTTGGTGTCAAAATAATACGTCTGCACATGGGAAGCTTGGTTCTGAAGACCAAAGTTGACGCTTGTTGGCACTGTCCTAATGTCAGTTCTGGGCTGGACAGGGACAGTCTGGGCTGGTCTCCCAGTGGCTTGGACTGGGAAGGAGCCCTTCCTCTCCACTAGGGTGCTGAAGTCCTGCTCCATGGCTTTGAGTAACACTTCGAGGGGAGCGTTTGAGTTGTAAGACCCCCCCTCGAAGTTGGGGTCACTGCTGTCACCGCTCCTGCTGCACTCGGGCTGGGAGGCCTCGGCTGCAGTCGCAGGTTCCTCTCCGCCGGGACTGGAAGTCGACGCTGGCGTCGACGGCGGCGGCAGTGGTGGCGGCCGCGAAGAGGATGTTTCCGGCGGCTTCAGCTCTTCATTGTCGGGGGAAGATGTTCCTTCCGGGGGAGATGCTGATGGGGCTTGCTGGGCATACTTGGGGTCTCTGTTGACACTAGGCGACCTTGGGGTGGTTTGGGACGGGCTCTCCGGTTCTGCAGGGCAGGAGACGGTTGCTGTCTCGGAGGGCGGTCCTGGAGGCTGATCCGGTTTCTTGGACTGCAGGGGCTTCTTCACGGGAGACTTGGGGATTTTCTTCAGCTGGTTCTCTGCCACTATTTTCTTCCTCTTCAGGCCTTTGATGTTGTCGGCATTTCTTCGACTGCTCCCAGATATCCCTGAGGACAACAAACGAGAGGAAACAGGAAGGTGAGCGTGGAACTCACAAAGGGCCATGACATGCTAACCTTTTTTTGGTACAAAAGAAACAAAATAAACATTGCGTTCGATTCCTGAATGAAAAAATAAAAATGGAAGTAAGCTGGCAGAAAACCTTTTCGTTTTTCAAAAAAAGCACACATGCTTTTGATAGAAACACCCACGCAAAAGAATATATAAATAATAAATACATTCTTGTTTCTACTAAACTAACTGCATGGTTTTATTGCCCAGGCCTTATATAATCAATGAAATAAATGCAATGCGGTTACACAAGCAATGAAATTAATGCGGTGCCTTCAGCACTTCAAACGTTATACCTTGGAACAGGAGATTGAAGTTAATCCAAATGAATTCAGTCAGACGCGGAAATCAAACTCTTGTGTTCACTGTCAAAACGCTCACTTTTAAATAAAGTTGTGTTTCCCCTGGCACTTTGCTCATATACCAGATGCTGGTTCCCTTTCATACGTTTTCCTTCTGCTTTTCAAGACCGATTGGTTCACTATGACAGAGAAGTCACTACAAAATACTTTTACTTTTGCTCTTACGATCATAAAAGCTAAAGGAAAACCCACATGTCCACAGCGAGGCGAACATAGAGACCTAGTGTTGTTCGAATGGGCGCACCCAAACCTTCGAGTGGCACCCAATACATGACCATCGCGACTGAAACCGGCAGTGCTGGTTTCAGCTGTTTTTTTTTTTTTAAGGACGTGTGACGTAACCCGTGTCACAGTTCCTTGCTTGTTTGGGTATTTCCCAAGAGGAGGTCAGGATTCCTCCGGTCGCTCACAGAATTAGACTGAGGAGGACCTAGTCTCTTTACATTAGATAACCTGCCTCCCACACTCCCACCCTCACCGCAGTGCGGCCGCAGGCCTTTTCAAACCCCCCTCCTGCTCTAGAAATAGCGTGTTCTGCACACACCAACGTGAAAATATAAAGCATGACTAATTCCCTTTTTTGCACGACGGAAAAACAGCAAAAAATAACTTGCAACTGCAAAAGGGGATCACTCTGTGTTCCTTAAAAACAAAAATGCAACATATGAATTACTTAATATAGACTTATTCAGTGAATTGTATATTTAAGTTATTATTATGAAGTCTTCTTTTTATATTAAAAAAATCTTATTTTGTAAATGTTCAATCATTCTTCCCATTGAGTAAACTTTAAATGAGGTGTTTAGCTCAGGATGAGAGAGCTATAGATAGGAGGCGACAGTCAAACAGATTAGCCTCTGTGACATCATCAGCCGCTGTATTTTCACAGAAGGATTTCTATCGGGCTTTCCGTCTTATTACGGTCATCCAATCCCATTAGAAGGAAGCTACGCCTTGCTCTGCATGCATGGCCTGCTTTCGTTATTTACTTGCTATGTTCTACAGTGTTTTGCAATCATAGGAAGACGGGTCACATATTTGACATCGATTCATTTCCTGTTCAGCCAGAAAACACATTCAGAGTCTGAATGAATTTCCCCAGCTTGCTGCTGTATAGTAAAATTGCTTAGTAAATAGTGAGCTTTGAATAAATGAACGCATTCATCAAATGTCACGATGTAGACAAAATAATCGAGCAATTACACAAACAAATTAGTTTTTAGCATTTATACTTTTTTTAGTATAAAGTAGTACGTCTTTACCTCCGCGAATAGTAAATCTACCGCCCCCAACTGCTGCATGTTAATATTAACCTCCAGTTTCACTCATCCCCATTCATGTTTTTCCGATCCTCCCCGTCTGGTCCCTAGTTCAGGTTACACACCGCGGAACATCCCCGACAAAAGAATGGGAACGGGAGGAATTCCCTCCACACGCCCCAGCGGGAAAAGACCCTGGACCCCAGAGTTCCTGTTTGAAACGTAAAACCTAATGCTTTTGACACACACAAACACACACCCACCCACACACACACACACACTTACAGAGGCACACACACACACACACACACACACACGCGTAACAGCACACACACAAACCAGCACACAGACACACACGTACAAGCATAAACACGCACAAGCACAAACACGCACCAGCATACACCGAGACGCACACACACACACATAAACACACACACCGACACATACACACACCGACACACACAAAAACACACACACACACACACACACAGAGGATCCTACCGTTGGGTGAGCCAGTCGGGTCTTTGAGTTCTTTCTGCGCCTCCTCGATTTTATCTGCAACACAAGAACACAGGAGGGCATGTTGTCACAAGGCAGCACTGGAGCAGGAGGAGGAGAAGGAGACAGACGTCCGCCAGACAGGAGGAGGAGAGGAGGACAGGAGGGGAGGAGGGGAGGAGGAGAGGAGGGGTGTTCTCAGCAGCTGAGTGCAGGCAGGAGATGCTTCCCACTCGGAGGGATGGAAGGGCTAATGTGAACCAGACCTCCTCCTCCTCCACCACCTCCTCCTCTGTGCTGCTGGAGGGACGGAAGCGACAGAGCGCCATGGAAACTAACCGGAGCACTGTACGCACACGCACACGCACACACACACACACACACACACACACACACACACACACACACACACACACACACACACACACGTGCATGCACAGACACACACAAACAAATGTGCCTGCATAAAACACACACACACATGGCTTCACACTTGCACATGCACGCAAACACACAGACAACCACACACTGGACTACCAAACAAGTATGTCAACATCACAATTACACTAACACCACACGCGTGTGTCTGGGCTGGGTCTTTATTTTCTTCCCTAATTAAGAAATATTGTATGACAAACCCAATGGATCAATAGACAGAGGATCAATGGTGTGTCATTATTAAAGTGGAACTTAACGGGCCTACACACACATACTTTAAATTAGGACACAATCCCCTCATGATTAACGAATGTGACGGGACAAGCGAACGCTGACGGATCAATAACAGATTCACTCATTCATTCCTCATTGCTCTGGAGTTTATTGGCCACCCGCATGTGCACACACACACACACACACACACACACACACACACACACACACACACACACACACACACACACACACACACACACACACACACACACACACACACACACACACACACACACACACACACACGCGCACAAATCATGACATCATCTTCTAATACACAAAACGACGAAACACCTCCACATATGGTTCCCACATTACCGCTGTGAGTGACCACCTGATTACGTTTAAATCTATGTTGACATGTTCTCTTGTTCGCCCGCGGGGAGGCAGGTGAAGGAGGCGAGGGGGAGAGAGAGAGAGAGAGAGAGAGAAGGAGAACTCTGTGGGCCTGCCCCGGCTTCAATTATATAAGCATGTTCAATGTGACATGATGCTGCGTCGTGTGGAACACGTCAGAGAGAGAGAGAGAGAGCGATAGAGAGGGAGTGGGACGATAGAAAGAGAGGAGAGGAAAGATAGGAAAGAGGAGAAGGAAGAGAAAGACGAAAAAATGAGGGGGGGGGGGGGGGGGGGGGAGTGAGGAGATGCTATATATAATACATATATAAATATGAGAGAGAGAGCAAGAGCGAGAGAGACGCTTTCACAGGCTGGGCTGTGGGAGGAGGCATGAGGGCCCACGTGCACACTCTTGGTTAGTGTGTGTGTGTGTGTGTGTGTGTGTGTGTGTGTGTGTGTGTGTGTGTGTGTGTGTGTGTGTGTGTGTGTGTGTGTGTGTGTGTGTGTGTGTGTCTGTGTGTGTGTGTGTGTGTGTTTGTCTGCGTGTCATTACACATGCATGCACCTGTGTCTACTTGCTCATGGAAAAACAGAAACAAACACACACGCACGCAAACACAAACTCGGACACACACCCCCCACACACACACATGGGTGGTCAGTACAAGGCAGAGCCTCTGAAACATAGAGTCCCCCCCCCCCCCCCCCCATCCACCCACGGAAACTCCAGGATATGGAAAAACAGACCCGCTTTACACAAAGAAAACCCTACAGGACCTAGGACCCAGGAACACAGTCTGGTCCAGGTCTGGTCCCAGTCTGGTTTTAATCTGGTCCCAGTCTGGTCCAGGTCTGGTCCAAGTCTGGTTTTAATCTGGTCCCAGTCTGGTCCCTGCCTGGTTTCAATCTGGTCCCAGTCTGGTCCCTGCCTGGTTTCAATCTGGTCCCAGTCTGGTCCCAGTCTGGTCCCGGTCTGGTCCCAGTCTGGTTTCAATCTGGTCCCAGTCTGGTCCCAGTCTGGTTTCAATCTGGTCCCAGTCTGGTTTTAGTAGGGTCCCTGCTAGCTCCCTGCTAGCTCCCTGCTATCTCCCTGCTAGTTCTCTGTTAGCTCCCTGCTGTCTCCCTGCTAGCTCTCTGTTAGCCCCTAGTTAGCTCCCTGGTAGTTCTCCCAGTTCAATCCCATCCAGGACGCCCCCCTTGTGGGATTTTCCTAATTTTTTTCAGATCCTTAATGTGCTGCCGGGAATAGAGGGGGGGGGGGGGGGGGGTTTGGGGAGGGGGAGCCCGGGAACGAGGTCAGTGGGTGATGTCATCCTGAGAGTGTGTTGGTGGAATCACACCCTGGACTGTGTGTGTGCGTGTCTCTCTCCCCTGTGGGTGTACATGCGAGTGTGTACACTACACTACACGTCTCTCTCTCTCTCTCTCTCTCTCTCTCTCTCTCTCTCTCTCTCTCTCTCTCTCTCTCTCTCTCTCTCTCTCTCTCTCTCTCTCTCTCTCTCTCTCTCTCTCTCTCTCCTCTCTCTCTCTCTCTCTCTCTCTCTCTCTCTCTCTCTCTCTCTCTCTCTCTCTCTCTCTCTCTCTCTCTGGCACACGCCACAGATTACATAACGCCTCCCAGCCCTGCGACGCAGCTCAGCTAAACAAAGACGCCCCAGCCTCTGCAGAAACACAGCGAGCACCACACGAGCTTCAGTGTGTGGGTGTGTGCGAGTGTGCATCTCTGCCTGTGTGTATGTGTGTTTGAGTGTGTTTGTGCATGTGTGTTTGAGTGTGTTTGTCCGTGGGGGTTTCAGTTGTGTGTGTGGGTGGGTGCACAGTGTCTGTACAGCGTGTGTGTGTGTGTGTTTGTGTTTGTGTGTCAGGTTTTTTTCTGTCTTAATTTGTACATGTTTATGTCTCAGTGTATGTGTGTGTGTGTGTGTATTCATGCTTGCGTGTCTGTGTGTGCATGCTCTTTTTGAGTATTGTCTATATCGATAACGTGTCCAAGTGTGCAGTGTGTTTGTGTGCACATGTTTATGTGGTTATTTGAGAGAGTGTGCGTGTGTGTGTGTATGCGTGTGTGAGTTGCAGCCCGGTGGTGTAGCATGAGAAAGCCTCCACCTAATCTACAACTACACACAGAGATGATGCATGACAAGTGTGCGTGTGTGTGTGTGGGTGCATGTGCGCGTGCGTGCGTGCATGCGTGTGCGTGCGTGCGTGCGCTGTCCTGGCAGAGAAAGCATGAGGGCTTGACATGGCTCCAAGAAGCCAAGTATAGGTGCCCCGTGCTGGGCCGAGTCCCAGTGCTCTGCCCCTCTGCCTGGCTCTCAGCACCCGGGTGGGGAGGGCCTTCTAGCGGTGGTTAGCGGGTTCGGACTCTCAGTCTAACGGTTCTGGGGTCTGTATTCACTGTCTAGCCCCGACCTGCTCCTTAATGACCTGTCTCTGTATTCACTGTCTAACCCCTACCTGCTCCTTGATGTTCTGTCTCTGTATTCACTGTCTAACCCCTACCTGCTCCTTGATGTTCTGTCTCTGTATTCACTGTCTAACCCCTACCTGCTCCTTGATGTTCTGTCTCTGTATTCACTGTCTAACCCCAACCTGCTCCCTAATGACCTGTCTCTGTATTCACTGTCTAACCCCTACCTGCTCCTTAATGACCTGTCTCTGTATTCACTGTCTAACCCCTACCTGCTCCTTAATGACCTGTCTCTGAACCCTTGGTTGAAAGACTCTGCAGTGGTGAGCTAGATGATAGTGAAGAGGAACAGAAGCTTCTATCCGCCCCCCCCCCCCCCCCCCCTCCGTTCTGTGGTTCCTCCGAGTTGGGGCCGTGTTATTGGACGTAATGGTTGCTTACTTTAGCGGTAATGTGGTCAGGGGGGGCCTCAATGTTTGCACAGCCCCTCCAGTCTGTGCACGTGCTAGTCCCGCGCACGTGTCTGGTGTATTAGCATACCACGGCGGGGAAAAAAGAGGACGTAGGTTATTGAATACCGCTTGGACACACGCACACACACACACACACACACACACACACACACACACACACACACACACACACACACACACACACACACACACACACACACACACACACACACACACACACACACACACACAAACATGTTAGCGGTGTATGCTAGGCCTAAAAAAAAAAAAGTTTGGTTCCTGTTGGTTGTCAGTTGAGGTCATGGATAGGTAGGGAATTTTTTTTTAATATATTTTTTGTTTTTTCCAGCGGCAGCGAATGATAGGTAGGTTGTTTTCATTTAAAAACGAGAAAATTCGCTAATCTTTGTACAGAATGAAGAGGTGCTGTACCAAAACGTAATTATAGTTTGCATAAAAAAATAATTTGGGTCGCACATAAATTGACATGGTCGGTCGGAAACCGGAACAAAACAAAAAAATGTTTTAGGCCTTTAGTTAGCCCCGGCTAACTATGACGTAACAACGATGACCCCTCTCGGCATCGCCACGCCAACCAGAAGGGACGCACAGCAGGGGGCGGGACCAAGGTGGCGGCCTGTTCTGTTTCCAGTTCATTTTGAATAACCTTTATTCAGGTAATCAAAAGGTACGGCCTTTGATTCGCCGGATTGAGATTTGCGAATCGCGAGGTTGATTTTTTTCTCTTTGATCATCAATTCTTTTAAATCTTTTTCAGGCATGAATATAAATAGACGCTTCTCAGAGTGAAATAGTCTGTATGGGGTTTACTTCAATTCAAACCAATGTTTTTTGTATAGCTCCATGTGTAGTATATTAGGTATATATTATGTATTAATGCAGTAGGTGGGTGAAAATTGGATATCAATTTTCCCCGGGCCTCAGAATCCTGATTCAAATTGAATAGAAAATAAATGGAACTGAAAACAACTGACGAGGAACAGAAAGACGGACTAGTCCAGGGTAAGGGTCAGAAAAACAAGTGTCAGAGTGACACACGAATAAAAACAAAATAAAGGAGATAAAAAAATGTGAAAATATTCAGAAACTCATAATTCTGTCGCCGTGGGCGTCGAGCCCAAATTAAACATCTCGCCAAAGACCTCTGGAAGCTTCTTTAACGGGGTGTTGTTAAAAAATCCAAACTTTAACAAGCGTCCTTATAAACG
>NC_079433.1:4491792-4504334 GCF_026213295.1 Gadus chalcogrammus | reverse complement strand
GTGTGTGTGTGTGTGTGTGTGTGTGTGTGTGTGTGTGTGTGTGTGTGTGTGTGTGTGTGTGTGATGCATGTGTATGTGTATGTGTGATATGTGTGTGTGTGTGTGTGTGTGTGTGTGTGTTGCATATGTGTGATATGCACGTGTTTGATATGCATGTGTGTGATATGTGTGATATGTGTGTGTGTGTGTGTGATATGCGTGTGTGTGTGTCCGTGTGTGCGTGTGTGATATGCATGCACGCGTGTGTGATATGCATGTGTGTGATATTCATGTGTGTGTGTGTGTGTGTCTTGTGTGTTTGATGCATGTGTATGTGTGATATGCGTGTGTGTGATATGCATGTGTGTGATATGCGTGTGTGTGTGTGTGTGTGTGATATGCGTGTGTGTGTGTGTGTGTGTGTGTGTGTGATATGCGTGTGTGTGATATGCGTGTGTGTGATATGCGTGTGTGTGTGTGTGTGTGTGTGTGTGTGTGTGTGTGTGTGTGTGTGTGTGTGTGTGTGTGTGTGTGTGTGTGTGTGTGTGTGTGTGTATACATTAGGCATGTGTATTTGTGTGCAACATGCGTGGGTGCAACATACATGCTTGCTTGATTGAGTGAGTGAATGAGTGTGTCTGTGTGAGTGAGTGTGTATGTGCGTTTGTGGTGAGGACCAGAGGTGAGGGGAAAGAGAGCATCATCAGAGCTGCTTAGAGACCAGCTGTTTGAGGAAAGTAAACACAAGAGAAGGAGGGACGGGGGAGGAGAGGAAGGGAGTTCCTGATTTTCTTCTTTATTGCCCACAAACTGCGTCAGCGGATTGCCAAAACACACACACACACCCGCGTAGGGTTCTCTCTCACACACACACACACACACACACACAAAAACTGCAACACAAGAGGACATACACGTTGTAAGTCATTTGATAAAGAAAAGTGTGTCAGGTCACGGTGTTGCAGGGAGAGGAAGTAAGCGGATGTTGCTTTGACGTGGTTCCACACGCACACGCACACACACACACACACACACACACACACACACACACACACACACACACACACACACACACACACACACACAGGAAATGCAGACTTTGGGTAGCCTTCAAAACAACCCAAAACGAAACCTAGCAGCCCCATGAGTTCAGCACCAGTAAGCACTCGCTCACACACACAGACACCTGTGTCTAACTTATCTGCAGAGTTACACGTAAGGTTAAATCGTCACATTACCAATGCGATACCGGTGAGTATCTTATTCAGTTTCTAGGGTTGCTAAGCGGGGTCACGTATACTCGCGCTACCAAAAGTACTGTTTGTCACAGCAGATTTCAAGTTTGTGAAGGTTAGAAACACTGCCAGAGCTGACCTCAGTGCTGATGAGCAAGGCACGGTGGACCAGTTAGTGAAAGTGCTACACATAAATTGAATGAAATCGGCAAACAATTATTTAGCATTCATCGCTAAAATAACTGGAAAAATCCAAAGCATAATCTGTGCATCTGTGACCAACTGAGAATAATTGCAATAAAACATTTATTTTTAAACCAGATATTCAGTCTTACAGCCTTGCTCTTTCAGCTCTAGGCCGCTAAAAACTAAATAAATCCCGTTAATATTTATGCATTCTCTAAAATACTGTATACAACGGGAAGAAAAAATAGCCTTAAAACATGCCTTATTTGGCTGCCTTTTGTATATTTTTTCCCTCATCCGCCGCCATGAAACTGAAATATTTATGGCTGAGTAATTTCAGTGAATTCAAAACAGCAGGATGTGTTTGTTTAATTTTTAAGAAAATATTTAAAAACCAGCCACCAGCTACCGGGATAGATCTCCTATGGTCTGTTGATGTGGTAGGCCCTGACTGGAACTCAAACGCTGCGTTCTGCTTTTCCCCGTAGTAACCCCAGACATCTGTCCGGGGTGGAGAGATGACAAATGCCATCTGTTGACG
The DNA here is from genome assembly GCF_026213295.1 of Gadus chalcogrammus. NCBI lineage: Eukaryota > Metazoa > Chordata > Actinopteri > Gadiformes > Gadidae > Gadus > Gadus chalcogrammus. The sequence continues at coordinate 4,502,393 of NC_079433.1, read as the reverse complement.
TGTTGGTCATTTCTGGGAACACGTTTACAACGGCTCCTCCCCAGAAAACGTATTTGTGTTAGCCAAAAGAAAAGACAGTTGGACCAAGGTTGTTCACTGGCCCACGCTGAAACAAAACCGTCGAGCTCGTTTTAACGCAAGACTTTTGAAAACACTTGGAATACTTTTCGAAAATCTAGGTGTGCCAAACCAACAGAAATGTGGAGCCAGAGAAGTTAAAAGGCAACCATAACATCCATGAACACTTCCCTTATCGGTGTCTGACTGAGAAGCACTTGTAAAACCGTCAACACAAGCCAGATCTTTCGAGTCAAGTGCAGGAAAACAAGGAGGATCCCGCATAAGACCAGAGCAGAGAACCACCCAGTATGATGTATCTAGAACCTTTAAATAGCCGACTCTCAGCAGGTGTCATCGATAAAACAGGTCCGGTCTATAAAATGTCTTCCTCTCTGACTATTATGACTCAGTGCCACCCTTTCTTCCACAAACAGACTGCTTCAGGAATACATGGCAGGGGGCCAGGCGACAACTCCAAACGAGTGTCACAACTAATTAACAACAAACACAATCACCCACTTTTTCTCCATATAATACAGCCTTCGAAAATATAAAGAGCTCACGCAAACCCAAACGCAAAACCGCTTCCGTGGTGACCCCAGAACTTGAGGCCCAGCCGGTGCTGGATCAGAACCGTCGCCGGCCCGGTGAGCGCCTGGAAGCCCGGGTTCCCAGGGAGAACTCACCTTTCAGGTTCTTGGGGTGGTTCTGTTTGGTGCGCGGCATTTTCTCTTGTGCGCCCCGCTGTCACAGCGACATCATCGTGCTGGAGGTGGGTTCTGACGGGCGCGGGGGGCGGGCTGCGGACACACTCCTCAGCAGACCTACGGAGACGGAGCAGAAGGCAGATGTATTTTGGGGATTCGTTTTTCCGCATTTATTTATTGTGCGCCAGTGTTCAAATGTTTAGCACCATTACTGCCCTGAACTCTCTGCTGGGACCCCCCGACCCTAATTTCACGTCTGGGATCAACATAGCACGGCTTTATCTCAAGGAGGGAGAAACACACACGCAAACTCAGCGGCCATTCGTGAAACTTAAAAGCGACAATTCCGTCGACGCTGAAACCGTAATGGCCGTACTGGCGGCCATGTCGGACGGCCACCACTCCAGTCTTCAGAACCTCATCCACGTTCAAACCAGCTGCTCTCCCCAAGCCCCGCCTCCACAGAACCTGCTGCTCTGCGCTGCGTGGGGGGGGGGGGGCATTTGTTTTTCATATACAGTTGTGCAGTGCGGACCGAGCCATGGTTCTGTCAGCGGAGGGGGGTGGGGGGGGAGGGAGGAGAGGGGGAGAGGAGGAGAGGAGGGGGGGGGGGGGGGGGGGGGGGGGGGGGGGGGTGGGGGGGGAGACATGTGTTCCTCTCAATAACAATACAACCTCTGCAGTCATCCGACACCCTCAATCTCAACACAAAGACGGCCAGGACGACCGCTGTGTTTATTGGGGGAAACGCCTGTTAGAGAAATATAGGGAGAAGGAGAGAGATGTATAGAGAGAAGGAGAGAGACTTATAGGGAGAAGGAGAGAGACTTATAGGGAGAAGGAGAGAGACATATAGGGAGAAGGAGAGAGACTTATAGGGAGAAGGAGAGAGACATATAGGGAGAAGGAGAGAGACATATAGGGAGAAGGAGAGAGACTTATAGGGAGAAGGAGAGAGATGTATAGGGAGAAGGAGAGAGACTTATAGGGAGAAGGAGAGAGACTTATAGGGAGAAGGAGAGAGACATATAGGGAGAAGGAGAGACATATAGGGAGAAGGAGAGAGACTTATAGGGAGAAGGAGAGAGACTTATAGGGAGAAGGAGAGAGACATATAGGGAGAAGGAGAGACATATAGGGAGAAGGAGAGAGACATATAGGGAGAAGGAGAGAGACTTATAGGGAGAAGGAGAGAGACGTATAGGGAGAAGGAGAGAGACTTATAGGGAGAAGGAGAGAGACGTATAGGGAGAAGGAGAGAGACTTATAGGGAGAAGGAGAGAGACTTATAGGGAGAAGGAGAGAGACATATAGGGAGAAGGAGAGAGACTTATAGGGAGGAGATATAGGGAGAGGAATAGAGCGGTAGAGATAGTAGTACAGAGGTAGAGATAAAGATAGATAAGTAGTGAGGAAGAGATATAGGTAGAGTAGTAGATATATAGAGTAGGAGAGAGGTAGAGATATAGGTAGAGTACTTGAGGGGACGAAATATTAGATAGAGAATAAGAAAGGTAGAGATATAGATAGATAAGTATAGCTGTAGAAGTAGAGATACAGATGGAGAAGTAGAAGGTAGGGGAAGAGAGAGGAGTACAGACAGAGAGAGAGAGAGAGAGAGAGAGAGAGAGAGAGAGAGAGAGAGAGAGAGAGAGAGAGAGAGAGAGAGAGAGAGAGAGGAGAGAGAGAGAGAGAGAGAGAGAGCCGAGCAGATGTGGAAAGAGGGGGAGGTGGCGGAGGAGACAGGTGGGGAGGGTATGATGTGTCACTGCGGGGCAATGTGTCCGGGAGTCTGACGTACGCCTCGTCAAACAAAGGTCAGGTACGGCGACGGAGAGACAATGGGGTCCTGAATAAACGCAGCTGGGGGGGGGGGGGGGCAAAGGGTGGGGTGCTCTGGCTGGCCCGTCCCCCTGTTCCACTAAGCACTTTATGAGGCATATGCAAACATCGCCGCTGGAGGAACGGAACACATTTGGCTGTGTGTGTGTTTCAATGCCCTCTTGAACGGTTAGAATGCCTTTTTCTAAAGGTCGCCATGCAAATTTGGCTTTGTGACGAAGGGAGGAGAGAGAAGGGGGGGGGGGGGGGGGCGGAGGTCAAGATAAACGCTGCTTAAAGCTCGACCTTTGAAAACCTCAAACAACAACAGCACTACGAATCGTTCGGTTCATCTGCATAGTGAATGATCCTGATGAACAAAATATCCTCTCCCTGCATTGTCAGGGCGCAGGGAAACCATGCATAACCATATTACAACAACCCAACCTCTGCTAAAGCCCACAGCGGTTCACCGTTAAACGATGCTTTAAGACCCGTTTGAGGGGACCGAGGATGCTTAGGGATTTACCGCCTGTCGATGCACGTGCAAAGCAAACCACAACACTATAACGGTCTAACGGGGGACAGCCTTTTGTGTTCTCCAGGCGCAAATGTTACATAACAGTTACTACGACCGGTGGGTGATTTATTTTCCTCCATTCACGCACAACTACATGTGGCGCTACAGCGATGACCTCATCTCACGGTGGAACTCGCTGTAGGATGCAGCCGAGCCGAGCCCGAGACAAACAGCGCGCATGCACCAGTTAACACACACGACAGATATAAAAAAAAGTCGAGATATTTAACGCGCAAAGGCGCTCACCTGGCTACCCGCGAATAAGTAGCCTATTTGTGTGTGTGTGTGTGTGTGTGTGTGTGTGTGTGTGTGTGTGTGTGTGTGTGTGTGTGTGTGTGTGTGTGTGTGTGTGTGTGTGTGTGTGTGTGTGTGTGTGTGTGTGTGTGTGTGTGTGTGTGTGTGTGTACGGTCGATCGTCTTCAGGTCTACCTGCTCGTCTCTCTGTCTGTCTCTTATGCAGGCAGATCTATATTTCAGAGAAAATACCCCGACACACGGGGGCAGGCGTCAGATATCAGCATGCACATACTCAAAGGTGGTCGCTCCATCCTCTCCGTAGTAGTACACACCTGAGCGTCCCATGCCTAAAACATGTCCTCCGTGTGATCTCCCAGCCCCCTCATCACGCACGTCACATTCCCTCACAACATCATGTGTTTGCGTCAGTAACAAAATAAAAAAAGAATAGGATACCCGTGATGCGATCACAATCGATAAATCAGTTAACGTAAATCAAGAAGCGGGCTTCACACAACCGATGAGGTCCGTGCAGACACACTAACATTAGCAGGTTAAGGTTAACAAGCGGCGACGCGCTTTGCAGAGCGGCGCGCGTGGGAACATCAGTATTCCACGCCTGCTGCGAGCAACACACGAGCGCCATGTAAAGAGGGCGGAGCCAGGGAAAACCCCTCGCCGTCTCCGCACCGCGCGCACGATCCCCGGGACGCTTCCCATGCGCGAGAAGCACACAAGCACACAACGTTATAGCCCAGCCCACAAACACTGAAACGCTTCATCGGTTCACCCTGAAAGTGTGAAAATGGCGGGGTGAAAAGAAAAGAAAACACATCATCCACTAGAACTAGTGTCCCACTTACCTACAGTGTAAAGCAGCGGGGGTCTGTCTGCACGAGCGGTACACGTTGCGTAGTGAGCGAGAGAAAGCCCTAAGTTGCCCACACGACTCACTGTATGTCGCCGACAATCGCACACCAAAACAACCGTTGTTTGTGACAGACAGTCGATCGAACCGCAGCAGTGTCGGAGCCTATTTCCACCCCAAAATGTGACATTCCAGCCATGCACAGAGCGAGAAAGCCCCCTTCCCTCTCTTCCTTTGAGAGCCAGACACAACAATTAGGACATTGATAAAGAGCCTACTCGTGTCCGAAAAGGCGTTGCTGAGCCAACACGAGATCCCTTATGAATGCGGCGACTTGAGGCACACCGCGCGAGGAGCGCCACAAAGCGAGGCGCGAGGAGACTGAATTAATGTATACTCACAGGTGCAGTCCTAGCTATTGTCAGGCATTTCTGCTGGAACACACCATTGGGATTTAGGGGAGAGGTCTAGATTTTCTCTTTTCACCTTCTCTCTCACTTTCTATTGCAGGAAACAGGCAGGCCCACTGACGTCACCGGGGGTCCCGTCTCCGCCTCCTAACCGCAGAATGACAACTACAGGGGGGGGCGTTCGACGGACACACGTAGCTGTGTTTATTTCAACTAAAATAAGTTTTAAACATGCACGACTCGTCTTTATTGATGTTTTTGCTTTAGTTTTGAGCCGAACTTTGTCATTTGTTCGTTTCAACGCCGTGGGACGTTCAAATGACGAGTAGATCGACGGCGTCGCTTGTCGCGGAACCCCTTCCAGTGGCCCCCTCTGCACATACTTTAGGACTGACGGTTTTCCCGGAGGTTCCTTGTTGTCAGGTCACGTTGTGCCCCCTCCACCACTACCGACCGACCGGGCTTTCCCATGCAAACAGCCGCTGTAGGGAGAGAGCAATGAGGATCTCTGTATCCGCCGGGACGGAAGCATTTTTTGGCGGGCCAACGGACTGTAGGCCTACCGCAATAAAAGCGAGGTTTCTTTTCATCGACCGCGACGACTCACGCAACCATATAGGGACCTTTATGTTGTAGCCTGCAGTATGCATAATAATAAACCGTTCTTTATTTGATTCGCCCTTCGTTTATGTAAGATAATAACAAATACAGTTTTTTCTTTTATAAACAGGCTTCAGGGCATCCGTAAGGTTAAGAGGATTATTTTAGGTCAATAGTTTGGTGCAAAATTGGTCTAGGATTTCTTCAACTTTCGAAATCAGTTGCCAGCAATAGTCAAGGTGGCCCGCATGTTATACTGGATAGTAGGCTACAGCTGGTCATCTTTGTTGTAACACCATTATTTTTAACGGTATGTTTTCAATGTCTTAAAAACACAACGCGTTGCTTCAGCAGAAGCAAAGTAGGCCTGCTGATAAAACTGGTGCTTTCCAAAGAAAGCCGGCTACGAGATCAGAGGAGGTTGCAATGAATCATTCGAGCAGCAAACAAATATGACTAAGACCGCAAAATAAATCAATCAAAACCTCTCTTGTAACACTAAAATCCACAGCTATTTTAAACAGGATATAGGCCTACACTGTATACACCCTTGGTGAAAGAAGCAGCCTTTAAATCGGAGGCAGTGGCTTATAAAATATAAACTCTTTCTCCTCGATGGGAAAAGGGGTACAATGAGATGCAGACAGAAGCTACCCCCTGCTGCTGGAAACCGATCAACTTTAAAATGCGTTCATGAGACGGCTACCCACCCACCTTCGTGGTGCCCCCCCCCCCCCCCCCCCCCCTTATGACTCACCTGCCCCAGCTATACCATACCACTCACACACGACACACCGTTGATAACACAACTTTAAAATAAGTATTCTTCTGTTCTTTTTTCGACGACAATAAAACACCCGGGGTGACAGTGATATGCTGTCACTGAGAGTTTAGGAACATGTGGATTTGGTTTTGCTTTCTGGCTGTGTGTGTGTGTGTGTGTGTGTGTGTGTGTGTGTGTGTGTGTGTGTGTGTGTGTGTGTGTGTGTGTGTGTGTGTGTGTGCACATGCGTGTGTGTGTGTGTGTGGGGGTGAAAAAAGGGAAAGGTTTATTGGATGCAAACTTCCAGAGAAAGGCAGCATTCACTGGGGAACTGCTGTCTGGCCGATTTGTGTCCGCGTGGCAAAGACTTGTGGCCGAGGTTCGGCGTGGAAGTATTTATAGTCCGATACCCTTCTGTCTCTTAAAACCTGTGTTGTGTAAACCCCCTTTATACGAGGGGAGTTACAAACAACCTGGAGTCAAATAAAGATATGGATTCAGTCGAGGCCTTGTAGCAAGCGGGTAGTGGTGGCTGTTGTTAATAAGGTCGTTAAAAATACTATCAACCAATCATGTTCAACCTAAACCTATTGAGTCCCTGTCAATGGTAGAGTGGAGGGAATGCACGGTGAGACAAAACTCACTGCACATGTTGACGCTGACAGGACAACAGGTTTTCAAGTTCAATTGAATGTATCATCATCTCAAATCAATATAAATGAGAAAATCTGAGTGGAATAATCCATTTCTCCAATTTGTGAATTCACTTGTCCAATGCACATATCAATGGCATATCCCAAGGCTGCCCTCCAGAGATAAGGACCACACCAGACAAACATATGCATGAACACACACACATACACGCAAACACACACACACACACATATGCCCGAACACACATACTTACATACACAGCACACACACACACAGACACACACACACACACACACACAGATAGACACACACACGGATAGACACGCACATACACACGCACACAGATAGACATACAAACGGATAGACACACACACACCCACGCACACACAGAGACACGCACCCCCACACAGACACACACACACACACACACACACACACGTCTCTTCCTGCAGCAGCCACTCCAACAATGCGCTTGTATAACCACCAACATGTCTTTAAAACCTCGCTTTGAGGGGGAATGACCAAAATAGCAACAATGATTACACAAACCGCGGAGCTGCCATTATGCAGACTAAAGCACGAGGCAAAAAGTGTCCCGGGCTGAAAGCTTATTAACTAATGGTTGTTAATCATCAACACATGCGTTTGTTGTTGTTATGTTTTAGAAGAAAAAGCAGCATTGCTATCAGCACCGGTCGGCTCTGAATGCACACATTATTATTATTATTATTATTGTTTATTCTACCTTTATTGGAGGCTAGCTTGTTTTCGGGTTGTTTTCGTACACACATACATTTCCCTCCATTGCACATCTCTCTCTGCAGGCTGGGGGTGAGGGGGGGTGTGGCCCACTGGCGCACACTTTGTTTACCCTGCGCTCTGTTGCATAACTCTGAGCTGCTGTTACCGCGGCAACAATCTGACTGGCGACAGAACCGGAAGAGAGTGGGGGTGCGGGGGGAGCGAGGGGGGGGGGGGCGTTATCAGATGAGATGGGGACAATCCGAGACCTCATGACTCGGCGCGGCTGATTGGACGACACTGGAGAACACCGCTAATGAGACGGATTCTCCGGAGCCTAGAAAACTTAACCTCTCGCCTCGCGTTGTGTTATGTCACATTCAACTCACACAACTCGGCCCGTTCCGGGCCAAGCCTAATGCAACCGCTTCGGGGAGACGCTCTGCCGATGTCTGCATTATTTATATAAACCTAAAAACTATTTATAAGACAGGCTGGGTCGTGAGGGGGTGTGGTCCTTTGGGTTCAGTGAAAGGGCGCAGTTGTCATAACGATGCTGTCTGTCAGTAATAAGATGTGGTCTGAGTGCCGTTAATGAGTTCCTCGACTCAGTGTTCAATCCACACACGCACACACACACACACACACACACACACACCACACACACACACACACACACACACACACACACACACACACACACACACACCACGTGGCCGCGTGTCCATCGAACCACTCGCTGGACTATAAATGTAGTTTATATTTTCCGAGCCTCTTTGCACTCTATGTCTGCCAATCAATGAAATAATCAATTGAAAGCCATTTTCAGTGCACACTTTTTCCTCCATTCCCCGCCTAAGAGAGAGAGAGAGAGAGAGAGAAGAGAGAGAGAAGAGGAGAGAGAGAGAGAGAGAGAGAGAGAGAGAGAGAGAGAGAGAGAGAGAGAGAGAGAGAGAGAGAGGGAGAGAGAGAGAGAGATGGAGGAGAGAAGGAGAGAGAGAGAGAGAGAGAGAGAGAGAGAGAGAGAGAGAGAGAGAGAGAGAGAGGAGAGAGAGAGAGAGAGAGAGAGAGAGAGAGAGAGAGGACAGAGAGTTAAACTTTTAAACCCAGTGACCTTAAATGGAAAAATGGAGGTCCCTTCTGCACAACTACGTTGTCCTTTTTTAAATTGCATTTTCATTCTGTGTAGATATCTTCATAAGGGATGTTCTACGTCTACGTCGACGTTCAGTGAGTCAGTGGTGTCAGTATCTCGTTCCCACCACACCAACATTGTTCCAACATGTGACCCCAGTATTTACATTTATCTATTGATTCCATTGGGGTCTTCCCCATAACCATGACTTTACAGCGTGTGACGCAAAAGCATCACAATGAGCCTGTCTTGTTTTGAGGATGTAATTATAGGCTCAAAGCCGAAGCCTAAACAGGTACCATTCACCACCACACGCACACATGTGTCACTGTGACTAGGCTGGGAAGAGATATCATTACAGGGGAATCCTTAGAACGTTTATTCATGGATCATGTATTAATATTGCCCCGATCAGAGAAGATTACTATAATATAACGACATCTGAACTATAACTATGAGATATTTATGTTAAATCATGAACTTTGCCAAACGATAAATGAAAGAATGACGATGGAGGCCTGAGGGTAGGAACTCATAGACGGAGCATTCTGACATTAACCACACCAGATCCAAACTGCCGGCGGAGCTTCCAGGCGAATGACTGCAGTGTCAGGCCTGCTGCGATTTCCCCCATGGAAACATACGATCCGATCTGTTTGGTAAAATTAACGTAATGTGCGTGTGTGTGTCTCTTGTGTCTGCGCTTATTTCCACTAATGGGCACCTGTTAACCTTTCTTTGAATACTTTCCAACATCGCTTGTTGAAATTAGGTTGAAATGTTTCATAAGCAATTTCACACTTATTAAAATAAATGATAATTTACCAATTTTAACAACAAATATGATTTGAAGTTTTAATTTTGCTGGTTCAGTGTAACTCGAAATAGCACATATGTGATTCTGCTTGAAACGCTCAACCACCGGATAGAAATGACCATGAGGGAAAATAACACAACCTTATTCTCTGTCCTCACTTGACCCTGACATCGGCAGGTCTAACTCAGCTAAAATACACTTTAATAGACCTTTAATATGCGGCCAGAGTTCCGGGGAAGTGGCCTGCTTCTTCTGTGATTCAGTCCGTGCTGGTTGAAGCACTGGTTCCCAGTGGTTAGCCTCTGCCAGTGCCTTACCTCTGCCATGAGAAGGTGTTCCTGTTCCTCCGCAGGGAGAGAGAGGGAGGGGGAGTGAGGGGGAGAGAGAGAGAGAGAGAGAGAGAGAGAGAGAGAGAGAGGAGAGAGAGAGAGAGAGAGATAGAGAGAGAGAGAGAGAGGAGAGAAGAGAGAGAGAGGGAGGGAGCTAGGGGGAGAGAGAGAGAGAGAGAGGAGAGAGAGAAGGGGGGGGAGGGAGGGAGTGAGAGAGAGAGAGAGAGAGAGAGAGAGAGAGAGAGAGAGAGAGAGATGAGAGAAGAGAGAGAGAGAGGAGAGAGAGGAGAGAGATGAGGGGAGAGAGAGAGTAGAGAGAGAGAGAGAGAGAGATGAGAGAGAGAGAGAGAGAGAGAGAGAGAGAGAGAGAGAGAGAGAGAGAGAATGAGAGAGAGAGAGAGAGAGAGAGAGGGAGAGAGAGAAAATGACAGATCAAGAGACCTCACCCCAGAGCTGGGAGAGGGCACGGAATTCTGAATGCTGAATTTTCCGGAATCCTGGAAGCTGAATGTTCCGAGGGCTTCTTGCGGGAAAGTCCCCTGCTGAGGTTGTGCTAATAAGGGAAAATGTGAGTATACAATATGAACACAGAGTATCTTCATAGAGTGTTACAGGAACAGGTATATATATGCGGTTTGAATACATTGGAAAGGGAGTAGATCAGTGAATGCCCCCCTTGACACTAAGGTCACGTTGTTGTGACCTTAGTGTGTCGTCGTCCCCCCCCAAACCACCCTCCCAGTCTAATTTGAATCAAAGAGCCCTGAATGAGCAACGAGAGACTGGTTTAAAAGAACATTTGCCCGGGCAGGGGAAAACTAACAGTCATTGTTTTCTCGAATGCCCTTTTGAGAACAACATGCTGCATAACCACCCCTC
>NC_079433.1:4454292-4489292 GCF_026213295.1 Gadus chalcogrammus | reverse complement strand
TATATATATATACATACCAAGCTACACGCCCACGCATTCCTTATTTTCACCGAAAAAAAGGATATTGGTTGAGACGTTTCCCAACTGTACATGTCACCATGACAACATCCATCCGTCTTAGTAGTTAGCGGTAGTTGGATGCTATTTATAGCCGCGATTGGTTAAAGTGCGTTTGCTGGAATGTAAGAAAAACAGAGAACTGCAGTTGAGTTGGTGTTCCAGGAGGAGACTTTGAGAGAGTTCTTCAGCATCCACACTTTAAGAATATAAACTACAGATAACCCTACAGTGACTGCAGGCTTTAGTCATTTTTTAGTTCACTGCGAAAGGCTTCCAAAACGATTTCCTATTCTTCTGAATTCATGAAGTTACAGAAGGGAGGATTGCCTGTTTGGGGAAGGAATAGGATAGGATGCTATTTTATATCCCCGATACAAACTATTTGTATTAAAGCTAAAGGGCTCTTTTATGGTTCCACGTTCACGCAACGCAAGGGGGTCACAGACCCCTTATACATCCCTGCGGACCCTCCTTGCGTCCACACCACAAGGGCCTGACGTGCGCCTCCCAAAAGTCGTCACCTTCCGTTGTGGCAACGCAGCAGCAGGGTCTGTGATTGGTCCGCTAACAAAAACCCTGACGCAGAACCATAAACGTTCACGACTGCGTCGAAGCGTCTGCGTGGACATTGCGTTGCGGGAACGTGGGACCATAAAAAGGCCTTAACTCAACTCTTTAGGTCAGAGCCATGTTTTTACTGCTTTGCACCTCATGAGCCAGACAGGAAACTCCTCGTGTGATACGCACCTGCTAGCTACTCTCACACCTGCCAGCGCTCGGTCATATGCTGCCCACTCAGTATCGCACGACGCTATTCATGGAGGCCAAACGATGACAATCACCCTCAACAGTTGAAGCGTGCTCAGGAGTAGTAGCTAAGAGACGGTGTCAGACTTGTCTCCTCTTGCTAGGAGAGAAGGAAGATAGTTTACATGTTTTTGACAAGGATAAACATATTAATGAATGAAGGCGGGCCACTCACTTTTGGTTTTGCGACGGGCCACTCACTTTTTGGTGCTCTTGCAGCCATGCTCTTGCAGCCATGCTGCAAGAGCACCTGGAAGCCACATTTAGAGGACCAGAGTGCAATTAAGTCCATGGGACATAGAGGACCACTGGGAGGCCCCCAGGGGGACAGAAGGCCCCTGGGAGACAACAAGCCCCCTGTGAGACAGTGGGCTACTGGAAGACAGAGGATCTAGACCATAGAGGGCCCCCTGGGAGACGATGGGCCCGTGTGAACTCTAACTTGGGTCCATCTTGGTTCCAAACACTAGCTGGGTGGGGGAAACTCAATGACTTAATAAGTAATTTTCCACATTCGGTCCCCCCTCACCCAGCTAGCGTTTAAAACCAGTTTTTATAACCTCTTACATAAAAAGGGCCACGCAAGCCAGCTTTATTCATAATGGATGACGACGACACATGGGATGGTGGAAAAGAGAAAACGTGTCAGACGACAACCAGGAACAAGAGGAGGAAGAGGCCGAAGTCAACCGACGATTCTGCGTTCCTCCGTCGCTGTAGGAGGGTTATATAACAAGACGCAGCAGTGGTGGAGAAAAAGCAAAAGATAAAAAAAGGAAATAAGTCTACGTCTGCTGTGTGACGGAGGACCCTGGCGAGACGGTTATCTCCACCCCTCTCAGGCGCTGGGGGGTGGGGGGGTGTCATCAACCGACAGCCCCGTCCCCCGTCTAAGAGAGATCCTTATCGGGCTGCGGGACGTTCTCACCCAGGGAAATAGAAGCAAATAAAAAACAGATGAAGGGAAGCCGCTGAAGAGGAGGGAAGCCCCTTGACCTGTGATTGAGTGGTGATTTAGTGGTGATTTAGTGGTGATTTAGTGGTGATTTAGTGGTGAATAAGTGGTGATTTAGTGGTGATTTAGGTGATTTAGTGGTGAATAAGTGGTGATTGAGTGTTGATTTAGTGGTGATTTAATGGTGAATTAGTGTTGATTTAGTGGTGATTTAGTGTTGATTTAGTGGTAATTGAGTGGTGATTGAGTGGTGATTTAGTGGTGATTTAGTGGTGATTTAGTGGTGATTTAGTGGTGATTTAGTGGTGATTGAGTGGTGATTTAGTGGTGATTTAGTGGTGATTTAGTGGTGATTTAGTGGTGATTTAGTGGTAATTGAGTGGTAATTGAGTGGTGATTTAGTGGTGATTTAGTGGTAATTGAGTGGTGATTTAGTGGTGATTGAGTGGTGATTTAGTGGTGATTTAGTGGTGATTGAGTGGTGATTTAGTGGTGATTTAGTGGTGATTTAGTGTTGATTTAGTGCACTTGGGGACAGATAGGTGATGGAGAGACTCAGTGGACTACAAGTAGGAGTATTGTGGTCTGGATCCTTTAGAAGTGACTGGGAAATAGCTACCGTAGTTTATCACATAATATCAAGATGCTACTATATAATGAATGGACGTGTTTGTGAAACGAAAGTTGAGCAGAGGTGAAACCAACAAGTGGATCTAAACCACTTTTTATATATCAAGCATCAAACCGCCACAAATTTTCAAATGTGCGACCACACAAGCCCATCAGGAGAGACTTCCCCTTTAGGTAGGGACTCAAAAACCCCAGACTCCCAGAACCAAAATTTCTCTTTGGTGTCTGGTGCACTCTCGAGTCTGACCTCAGGTTCCCTACTTATCAGAATAAACTATCTTTAGAGATGTTGCCTTTGTCTGGTCTCGAACCTTGGAACCTCAGTGGTGAACGGTTAGCGAATTCTCCATGACACACATGAGGCTGGTGGGGGTAGTCTGAAGGTCTACTGCACTTGCGTTCGCAGGTTTGTTTGTCATATATAACACCAAGCATTAGTTTCATTTAGTTAATTTAGTTAGCAAATACATTTATTGATTTTCCCTTTCTGGATTAAAAAGAGAGTGTTTGCTTATCGATTGAATTCAGATTTAACCTTAAATACCAGTTCTTCAGGGCTGTCATGGTATATTCTAGGCTCGGCGACTAAATAAGAGAAGGAAGTGTGGGAATGATCCTACCTGGATTAACACCATCCTAATCACCACTGCGTGGATGGCTTTGAGTTTGTGAATGAATGAAGGGCTGCTTGGACTGCTCATCTTTCCCCTCACGGCCGAGGATGACTTAACGCTGGGGACCCCTCGTGGAGGATTCCTGAACCGGAGCGGCGTCACGGTGCTGAGGAGACAACGAACGTAATGTGATGATGAACAGTACTGGACCGAAACACATACAATGCTGCCCCCTTATGGACGTTTGGACTACGCCTGATCAGAAGTTTGTAATAGATGGGCAAGTTGTCAAAACACACTTTCCTTTTTTTAAACACTTTTCGAGAACACACAATTGTACACTTAGAGGCTTAACCAAGAGAACGCTCTGTTTTGGTCACTTATTCAGTTTTGATCGAATATTTAAGTCACTAATGATACAAATAGACACAGGTACAAAGAACATAATTACTGTCGTCTTATGTTAAATTAGGCTATGTTTTTTTCTGCAGTCTTGAACACCACTCACCTACTCTTCTACTCACCTCGCGCCTGGCCTGTCCGTTGCACGCGACCTCTGCTCGTCACCAAGGTAACGGCCCAAACAATGGTTTTAAACAATGGTCGACCTGGGTTTCTATTTTCTCTTGCATATGCCACAATGTCATGTCATGGAAAAGAACAACTTGGACGTGTTCTTTTGCGAAAATACGACGATTAATTTGATTAACAGTTTTCTGGTACCTATAGCTGTTGTGAACATTTCCCAGGGCGCATTGACAAGTACACGTTAATGCATACAAGCCCGTAACACGCCAGGACATACCAGAGGCGTGTGTGTGTACGTATGTGGGTGTGGGTGTGGGTGTGGGTGTGTGTGTGTGTGTGCGTGTGCATTTATGCATGCGTGTGTGTGTGCGTTTATGCATGCGTGCGTATATGTGTGTGTGCATGCTTGCGTGTGCATGTACAGTAACATATTAGTCAGCCTCCACCTCCTCCCCCCTCGCAGATATTTGGCTGCATTGTAATAACAGAGACAGACGTCCACAACTTGTTGATCCACCCGTCTACACCTATATATATATTATGAACCCGCTGGCTCAGCCCCAAACACACACACATGCACACACACACACACACACACACACACACACACACACACACACACACACACACACACACACACACACACACACACACACACACACACTCACACACAGCTAGACAGGTCAATAACGGCTAGCGATGAGCGGGTCACGGCGCTTGGTCCCGCTCCAGCCATTGTGGTGCGGCGGCGCGAGCATGCTAGCCCTCGAGTGCTTCCTGTAGCCGGAAGCAATAAGACAATAGCAGCGAGTGCCGATGCGGTCCGCAGACAGACAGGCAGAGGACAGATAGATAGGGGACAAACCGATGAACAGAATGATGGATAAAGATATAGACAGAGACAGACAGACGGATGGAGAGGGAGAGAGTCAGAGAGAAATAGACAGACAGCTAGACAGGAGGAGAGAGAAGGCCAGACAGAGCCAGACAGACAGACAGACGGACGGACAGACAGAGATATAAAGGGTGACAGAGACAGTTAAGACAGAGACAGGACGGAGAGAGAAAGAAGGAGAGAGAGACAGAAGGAGAGTGAGACAGAAGGAGAGAGAGACAGAAGGAGAGAGACAGGAGAGAGAGACAGAAGGAGAGAGACAGAAGGAGAGAGACAGAAGGAGGGAGACAGAAGGAGAGAGGCAGAAGGAGAGAGAGACAGAAGGAGAGAGACAGGAGAGAGAGACAGAAGGAGAGAGACAGAAGGAGAGAGACAGAAGGAGGGAGACAGAAGGAGAGAGACAGAAGGAGAGAGAGACAGAAGAAGAGAGACAGAAGGAGAGAGAGACAGAAGGAGAGAGAGACAGAAGGAGAGACTGAAGGCGAGAGAGAGACAGGAGGAGGGAGACAGAAGGAGAGAGAGACAGAAGGAGAGAGAGACAGATGGAGAGAGACAGAAGGAGAGTGAGACAAAAGGAGAGAGACAGAAGGAGAGAGACAGAAGGAGAGAGAGACAGAAGGAGAGAGACAGAAGGAGAGAGACAGAAGGAGAGAGAGACAGAAGGAGAGAGACAGAAGGAGAGAGAGACAGAAGGAGAGACAGAAGGAGAGTGAGACAGAAGGAGAGAGAGACAGAAGGAGAGAGACAGAAGGAGAGAGAGACAGAAGGAGAGAGAGACAGAAGGAGAGAGACAGAAGGAGAGAGAGAGACAGAAGGAGAGAGACAGAAGGAGAGAGAGAGACAGAAGGAGAGAGACAGAAGGAGAGAGAGACAGAAGGAGAGAGACAGAAGGAGAGTGAGACAGAAGGAGAGTGAGACAGAAGAGGTCATGAGGAGGATGTTCAAACGCTGTGATGAGTGAAACCTCATTACTTCGAGAGACTTGAAGTCTGTGGGTGTGGTGTGTAGCATGTGTGTGTGTGTGCGTTCTTGCGTGTGTGTAGTGTAGTGTGTATAGTGTCTGATGTACCAGTATGACTGCTACTACTGAAATGATGGTCTTTGATGTTCGACTCCCAGTCATAAGGTACTCAATGTTCGCAGTCTACCCGCAGGCATCCAGAGCGAGATGACCCTTGACCCCTACCTGCTCCTTTCTGACGTGCATCTGAATGGACCGTTATTTGCTTCGGATAAAAAACGTTGGCTTGATGACTCATAAAGTACCTCGTTAGAGGAAGATTAGAGACAGGCCACAAACACATATAATCAAGGGTGTAAAAATAGAATAGTGACTAATTGTATCGGAATTCCGTTTAATCATTAACTAGAATAAGGGCTCTCTACGGAGTAGTAGCACACACACACACACACGCACACACACACAGACACACACACACACACACACGCACACACAGACACACACACACTATACACACACACACACACACACACACACACACTATACACACACAACCATGCAGACACAAACTAGGAAACATGCAGTAAGCCTACCGCACACACACACAACACACAACACACACACACCCACACCCACACACACACACACTATACACAGACAACCATGCAGACACAAACTAGGAAACATGCGGTATGCCTACCGCACACACACACAACTACTTTAACAACCATGCATACACAAAGTGTTAAACCTGCCATACACACACAAACACATGTATGCACGCACACACACTGACATACAAATCCTTTAACAACCATGCAGACACAAACTCATAAACCTGCCGTACCACCCACATACACACAAACACACACACGCACGCACACACATACACAACTACTTCAACAACCAGACACAAACTCGTAAACCTGCTGTACCGTGTGCGCGAGCACACACACACACACACACACACACACACACACACACACACACACACACACACACACACACACACACACACACACACAGACACGCACACGCGCGCGCGCGCACACGCACACACACTCCCATAATAAATAATATATAACATAAAAACCGTGCCTTGTATAAGCTGCGGGGAAGCATTCCAGGGATAGTTTATAAACACACACACATTCTTATCAGGTCCACTCAGCCGCCCTGCGATTGGCCGATTGCAAAACAGGCAGAACCTCTCGCAGGCTTTACTGGAACGGCCGAAGCCCACTGTGGTTCCTGTGCTCCCCGGCTGCTGAATAACAAACCCTGGCTGGTGGAAACACGGCGATAACAACCTGAGGAACGGCTTGTTTCCATTCCACGCGCTGCCGAGGCATTCCATCGCTCTGACACGATCCGTCCTGTTATAATCACCTGGAGAGTCCGCTACTGTATACAAGCCCGGTCGGAGATATTACTCATATGGTGATATAACGCAACACATCACAACGCAGAGGTACAAATCAACACACATATAGAACACAACACAACGTAACAACACTTATATGATATTACACCAATTCACACCAAACAACCTAACACAACCCATGGCGTGGACGTACACAACGCAATACAACACAACACATATAGATACAACACAACACAACAGATCAGCATTACACGAGATAATCATAAGAAGCAGACAGGACAAAGATACACAATAAAACAGACCACACCACACCACAATGTGGGCACAGAACAGAGCCTATACGCAATACAACACAATGCTTTGAAAGGTCTGGATTGAGCTCCATTCTGGTTATATTCGAGTTCAACTATATTTAGAAACTGTGTGCAAGTTCGGCCTTATCTTCCTGCAGGCGATTAAACACACATACTCACATCGTATAAACTCCCTGCCACCCATCTATCAAAAAAACCCAGCTTCCTTTCAGAAGCAGAGCAGACAAAACATCATTCCTCTCCTACAGAAACGATTGATGCGTCCTGGCACGTAATGCAATCATAGCCGCTACGATGAATAGTTTTGTTTTTGAAAACGATCCTTTCATACAGTAGGCCTAATTGCGCGCCGCATGGGCCCGTTCGCCGTCTGACACGCACGCACGTACATGCACACACTTGGCGCCATCGTCCGTCCATGCCGTAGTCGCGCGTCGTCGGGGTTGGCCGACGGATCGGATCCCAGATCAGATGAAAACAACACAATGGATAATGGCGGTTGGAGATTAGGCTACGTGTAGAAGAATCGTGCCTACAGACCTCGAGCGTGAATGGTCCCTGCACGTAGGCCTACTAACCAGCAGGAAAGGATGAATGTCTTATGTCGTCTTTTTTTTTTGTTGAAAAGTAGACTTCTAGAAGTGATGTCGTTTTGGCAGCATACTAGCATGACATAATCTGTTTGCCCCTAGACGCGGGCATTAGCCTACGTTTTTCTACGATATACACATATGCTTTACTCTGTAGGCCCGGTTGTCTAGTGCGGTTGTAATAAAAAGCCTATGTGGTTTTGTAACTGAACGAGTTCACGAGGAGAGAAAGAGGGAGATGAAGGGAGGAAAAAGGGAGAGAAAAGGGGGGGATGGAATAAAATGAGGTCCAGGTGTTTTCTCGCGCCCAACATGGCAGAACCAGGTGTAAATCCAACTGGGGATATTTTTTTATGATTCTGAAATGGTCCTACCAAGGAGCGTCAAACTACAAAAAAGCCTGTTCAATGTTTAAGAAAATTGAAATTGTTACTGCAAAACATTTTTAATTTCAACGCACAGTTGAGTATGTACAGAGAGAACAATTTGTACATAAATAGGCAATAGTTATAAACATCAGCGGTTCAGCTGGTACAAAATTAAAAAAAGAATATATTATACATTATCTACAAGTGCCACTTTGGAGAATTTTTCTTCTTTTTCTAATCAAACACTGTCTCTCGTTGGATTGTCTGACATCCGTTCACATATTATCAGAGTTGTATTGCGCATGCAATCAAATGAGGGGGAACAACAACAATGTCCTGAAGGGGGCAGTGTTAGTTAAAAGACTATGGGGGATTGGTTATTGAGGCGGGAGTCTTCCTCGTTGCTGACGGGTGCCCATTCAAAAAGCCTGGTTACGGTTTGTATTCGTTGATTCGTGCGCCGTGTCGGTACTGCGTACAAAACGTAAATATCCAATCCATTTTTCACGATGGCATGATCAAGGAGTCTGAAAGCAGGTAACCCAACTCAAATAATTCCAATTCGAACACAAACACATAGTCTGAAGGTTAAATTTGCTGTGGTTTGTCAGCTAGGCTACATTGCCTCTTAGTATACCTCAGAGTATTTACAAGACAGTTTGTTAGCATACTGTCAAACGGTGGGGGCTTTAACAAGATACAGCTAACAATTTATTAACAATTGCTTGGGAATCTGTTTGGAGAGAAATGAATTCCAAATAAGCTCAGAAATAGTGGTAAACGGACATCTAACAAAATGATGTCTGACTTTAACATAATATTCCAAGTATCCATTATTCAGTTTAAGGCAAAGGTGGACAACTCCAAATTCAGGGAAAAGTCCTGCCATGTTTGTTTGTTACCTCAGCAATCCCAAATGATGGCTCTAATACTCTAGGGACTTTTATTTTCTAAAACGTGGAAGTTAAACCATCTCTGCTTTAAATTAGGTCCTTGGTCTCTTGATTAAACACTCAAGAATAAAAATTAAATTAGACCAAACATAATGCTAGTATTACTCACATGCACAATCACACCAAACATCGAATACAGGGGGGAAATACAAGTTTCACAACATCTACGAACCATATATGCAGCAACTGTCGAACACAGTTTTACATAGATATTGTTTCTGTGACGACAGATGAGTCATCCAAGATAACTCACATTTGGTCCCTGAAATTGAGCCAAAACATTCAAATGAAACCCAGTGTTGTTTATGTGCAGACATGAGGGCGTTAAACAAACGTAAAATAAACAAAACACATTCTTTCAAATTAAAATCTGCTCAGAACACCAATTTTGAATCATTTCAAGCTCACAATCTTAATTTCGGTCCCGACCACTTTTGCAGTTTAATCAATGGAATACTGCCCTCCTGTGTGCTGAACTGGTACTGAAGGTGAGTTGTGTCAATTACATAACCCAATCAAATACACGCACGGCAATTGCCTGTACAGTTACAACTCACAACACACACACACACGCGCGCAAAGCTTGCAAATATCATACCTATTCTGTAAGAAAATGTCACAGAAATTACAGTGAAATAAACTTAAAAACAGGTCAGGTCTGGGTGCCATTTCACCCCCATGCTAGTATTGTGCAAAACAAACATTTTCAAACGAAATTCATAGAACTCATTCTCGGCAGGGATAACAATCAAACAAGCAAGACAGTAAAGCTAGGATGTGAGAAAGAACTTTGGCATAATAAACCTAACCTGCATTCTGGGGACTGCCTAGTTTGTTAGACTAGGTGTAGGTAGTAGCGCGCAAGTCAAAGCAACTTAACCAGAAAGTTAAAAATTAATAAAAGTCAGTATCTCGAGGTATTCAACACCAGAAACGAGTACTGTTACAGGCATGTCAATCCTCACAGATATAGAGTAAATATATAGTTAATGCCTTTGTCATAACCAATGAAGCTTATTAAATGAATAGACATTATTATGGGATATAATGATGACATAAGTTGTACTACCTTGCATGTCAATGAGGAAGGACGGTGTAAGAAGTGGGCTCAAGCCTAGACAGCATCACTACACACTGGTCCCAAACAAAGGCCGGTACGTCTCAGTGCAAAATGTCAAACTTAAGAAGCACAGGTACGATTAGGTTGGTGACGCACAAAAAACGACATTAAAAAACAATTGGGGGATATTTTGAAAAAAAGGCAAAGCAGCAGAATGGGTTTGACCTTCTCCTATATCAACAGCATGCTCAGATCCAAGATGGCTTCGCAGCCACCGGGACGCTGTTAACAACAGCATGCCACGATCCCAGATTGGGGGCCAAGATTCCCGACCCTGTTGTAAAATCTGCACTCACTCCAGACTTCACACTTTCTGTTTGGAAATAAAAAATAAAAAAGCACGTCAAGGTTTCAGCTCAAGCAGCACCGCACTAAAATAAACAAGGGCTACGCACCCTCCACTCTATTCCCACTACACACCATTTGTCGCACCACTCCAACCCTGTACTCCACACCTCCAAACCTCAAAGGAAATCCACCCTAGGCCAGGTCCACACTATCGCCGGCTCAACGTAGAGGGAGGGTTGGGAGTTGACACAACGCAATGTCGCTTCGACGCAGTCATGAACCCTGTTTCGGTTGTTGGGTCAGGTTTACGTTAGCGGTCCAATCACAGCCCTTGCTTCTGCCTCGCCTCGACGCAAGGTTACAATTTTTGGGAGGTTTACGTCCGGCCCTTGCGGTGGATACGGCCGTAAGGACGTATCCACCGCAAGGGCCGGACGTAAGCCTCCCAAAAATTTGGTTCTTCGGTTCGGTTCAATTTTTGGGAGGCTTACGTCCGGCCCTTGCGGTGGATACGGCCGTAAGGACGTACGGGTCCGTAAACCCCCCTTTGCGTTGCGTCGACGTCCAACCATAACTCTACCTTAAGTAAAGGGTTTTCCATCCACACTAGTGTTTTTCCCCAACACTGTCCATCCCCAATCAGACAGGGATTTCCCCATCCGTTTCAGTTCATGCCTTCTCATGCGCATGCCCAGACCACTTCATCAGGCCAGCAATGTCTGGACAACGTCACAGTCATACTACAGTGGACTCCCCCCCAGCTACACTACAACGTGTTGCCGGTACCTTCAAATGGATCCATCAGGCAGATTCATCAAAACACTGTTTAAGTGCGGATGGAAGTGGTGGGACTAAAAAGCGTTTTCAAATCTATCCGCATTAGTGCGGACATGGGCGAGGTGACCTGGCCTCTCTAGAGGAGAATAATAACAATGAACCATTGATGGTGACCGTGTTTCATGCCTGCAGTACATATTGGCACATTATATGATGCATCCTTGATATTGAGACACAAACTGAATGTGGACCGGACTGACTGGGCCTCCTCCTCGCTGGTTCTCAAACCCAGCCGCCTCGCGTCAGGCAGTTGAAAAGTTTGGATTGGACGCCGTATGGCACTGCGGAGCGGCTGATTGGTGGGTTCGTTCGAGGGTTGGTTACATAGGTATGCTGTATCACCCAGAGAGGGAGGGGTGATCGTAATAAGGGGAAGGCCGTCTTGCTGATGAATATTTGTTAACGTTGTTCTCACGTTTCCTGACCTTTCATCGCTGGGATTATTCGTGGTCGCAGTGGCACCTAAAGTGCATTTTGATCCACTGGGGGGGGGGGATCCCCCAAAGGACCCCCCCCAGGACCCCCACAATCACCTTCATCTTCCTCATGCTCTTCGTCTCCTCTGTTTATAGTGGTTTTCCTACATGTGCAACAGAACACCTTTAAGAGTCAGTGGCGTCGACCACAAAGTATCTGTATGTCTTTAGGAATGGCATATCGACCAGAGATGCTAGTTTGACTCTGGCCACGGATGCCAAAGATAGCAGTCTCCCCCCCCCCCCCGATCGTTGACAAGGGGCTCATTTTGTGGCTGTAACACCAAAGCGGAGACACTAGGGTGGGGGGGCTCCATCCCGCCGCCAACCCCCCAAACACGCCATTCCGGCGATCGTGCCTTATGGCGTATCTCAAGCCACTTCCCGTCCTCCGCTACCCCCGAGCCTCCTTTAAGTCTGCCATCGGCCGGTCGATCCCGGTCGACCCTCCTCGCTGCCCCCCTCCTCCGACGGAGCGAGGGCGTAGGGGAGAAGGGGGTCGGGGGTCCGGTCCCTGGGCTCCTCCGTGATTGGTCCGCCGGGTGTGTGTGGGCTGCTTCAGAGCGTGGCCAGGATGCGGGAGAAGGAGATGATGACGGAGAAGGTGGTCTGGCCCACGCCCAGCACCAGGGCCTCCAGTGGCGCCATGTCCTTTCCCGCCACGCGGTACACCCCCGCCACCGCCGCGCCTGCAGGGGGGACGAAACCAGAGGAGCACAGCGTTCACCAGTGGCTCACGAACACGGGTCAAAGATCCGTACTCGGGGCGTCCCCTGAGATGCATGTCGTTAGCCCCATAGCATAGTTGTAAGAGATGTTTCGGCCTGTATCTAAACGTACTCTGCTCTCTCTCACGCTGCTGATTCACTGTAGCTCATTGGCTATATATTAAGCCAGTCAGTAAAGTCAGTAAAAATATGACTAAGTTAACGAGGTCACGGGAGATTGCGGTTTTATAAGCTATGGAAATGTAGTGGTGCGTTTTATTAGCAATTAGCAAAGATAACCTATTGTACTTAAGGGCAAAGTTACTAACTTCTTGAAAATGTATATTCCGGGAAGATGTTGATGTGGTTCAAAGGATGTTTAGGGCTGCACAGCCATGTAAGAAGTTGGGGTTGCAATTATTGAATAACCAAAAATCTGGGTTTTGGACTAAAAATATTTGGGAACCCACTTTCGACAGCACAAACAACCCCACGTACCAACACACAAACAAAAACACACTCAAGAGAGAGTAGCCAGGGTTGGACGAGACGTTCCGTCCCCTCCGTCGTCACACATCAGTCCCAAGAAGGTAATTCAAAGAAGGGTAAAGAGGGAAAGATGACCTCCTTGCTTATTTAAAAGCAACGCAGAGACCAGCACAGAGGTTTTACACACCAGGTGGCCGCATGCTCGGTGACTGAATATTTAACGAGAAGGCCCTGTTGAAAGCTGAGGGAGCATCAGACTACAAGGCCCCCCTGCCGTGACGAGGCGTGGTGGCAACGTCCGCCCACACTTTGGTTTACTGGTCGCACAACCGTTACTGAATGTGAAGTGTGCTGTTCCGCGGCCACTGTATGTCTGAAACTAAAAACTTTATGAGGCTGAATTGATATTGTTTCAAAACACTTATGTTATTATGGAGGACGTAGTCGTCTTTTAAGTCGGTTCTGTCTGGCTTTGCTAGTAGAGCATGGCATTAGGCGTGACCACTGGACCACTGGTTAGGGGTTTGATTCCCTTCGTTAGTGCATACATTCTGAGCCACACAGAATGTATAGGTGGTTCAAAGTTTTGAATAACAATTATACATAATGCATAGCTAGCACATATAACTACTTATCGCTAATACACATAAATAATACATTCAAATCAGCTTGTTTAATAATTTGTCTATTAACAATACCAAAGGAAATGTTGCAACTTGAATCTCTGAACAACCAATCAGAAGGCCGCCTCTTGCCTGGGGTTGGAGCTGTGAGCCTCCCCCCCTCTCCCCCCTCCCTCCCTGCTGCACATTAATAATAAAGTGTGGTTCTATTTTGGGCCCGGTGCTCCTGCTGCGATCGGCCTGTGATTCATCAGACTGTGGTGTACGGAGGTCCCGCACCACGCCTAGAGACACACACACACACACACACACACACGCACACACACACACACACACACACACACGCGCGCGCGTCCCGCCTAGAGAGATTTAGAGGTCTGTTCGCACGCACAAAAAACACACACGCACACACAATCTGCACACCAAGGTCTTAGCTGCTGTGTTGGGTGTTTCTTTTATGTGTGTGTCTGTGTGTGTGTGAACAGACCTCTAAATCTCTCTAGGCGAGGCGCTGGACCACCGTGTCTGTGTGTGTGTGTCTGTGTGTGTGTGTGTGTGTGTGTGTGTGTGTGTGTGTGTGTGAACAGACCTCTAAATCTCTCTAGGCCAGGCGCAGGATCACCGTGTGTGTGTGTGTGTGTGTGTGTGTGTGTGTGTGTGTGTGTGTGTGTGTGTGTGTGTGTGTGTGTGTGTGTGTGTGTGTGTGTGTGTGTGTGTGAGTAAATGACTAAGGAGGTAGATCGGGACAAAGAGGTATGGATCCGGGATGAATAAGTAATCAGGTTGGCTGAAGAGGAGCGTCGAACAGGGCGGACGGAGGAGGAGGTGGGGGAGGGGCCGAGGAGGAGAGGCGTCTGTGGATCAGGTGACGGGTCAGGCGGAGACACTAGCGTACCAAATGTATAACCGCAACAACGGACTAAAAGGTTGAGTGGAGAAAGGGAAACAACAGGAGACGTATCCCTCTCTGGTCGTCTGCTTTGTATGCATGTTGCTCTTCTGTCTTTCTTTTTTGGTTTAGGATCTTTCATTTTCTCTTTACATCATCTCTCTCTCTCTCTCCCTCCCTCTCTTTTCTCCCTCTCCTGATACTGTCCCCTTCCTGTGTTGTCTAGACAATCTGACACTTTTACCAGAGGGCTGCAGAGGTGGGAGAGAGTGAGTGGGAGGCTGGTGACGAGGTGAGTGAGGGGAAGTGACAGACAGAGACAGAGAGAGACAAGGACTGAGAAGTAGGGAGAGAGAGAGAGAGAGAGAGAATATGGGGTGCGGTGGTGATAGAGAGAAGGAGGGGAGGTGTTAGGGTGCAACTGTGTGACATAAGCACAGACGACCTGTTTCTTTCACAGCAATACGCCTGCACGAAAAGTCACTTGTGCTTCGCCATTAGAGAGTGCTTACTGCTCCGACGTCTCTAGCTACACACACACTCAGGGGAAAAGGTAGTCGGGCCTGCTGTCTCGACAGATAATCCTTACGATGAGTGTTAGCAGGCATGCAACTGGGAAAACGTTAAACGTCTTGCTGCTAAAAGAATCTACAGGAATCTGTGTCACAGAAACACAAGATAAGCGCCTTTCTGCCCTGACCTGAAATCCTCCAGACATATACAGTGAGTAAACGTGGTCCCATGGACACACTGACCGACCACACACTCAGAGTGAAGAGGTAGTGGTGTCCGCTGACTCGGCAGATGAGTTTTAACGGGAAGGTGTACGACGCACGTGGATGCCGGACAACCTATGATGCATCCTTGTAATCCTACCCAGAGCACCATCACCACCACCGGCCTCCTCTCCCTCACCCCTTCCGCTCAATCTGCTGTTTTATCTCATCCATCGATCATCTGGACGTGAGTCCAACAGCAGGGGATTAGGTCAAGGATTTGTCTTGACTTCAAGGCAACTTGGCATTGTCATACTTCAAGTCTCAAACGGCTGATTTAACAGATGAGCTTCCAGTTTATAATCTCGCGACACAGTTTGTACTTCTCTTTTTTCAGCACACTCAGGTTCATAAGAATTGCAGTCCAGATATGAGCAAGTCTCAAACGCTCAAGAATATGCACATTATAACATGCTTATTAAGAGCTAGGGTGCAACACTGCTCATTTGAACATCTATTTACCTTAATTCATAATTTTAACCACCACTTGTGTTACGATTACTGTCCTAGTATCATCACAAGATATCAGGAACCATACGGTAAAGAACCCATATTTAGATCCTAGACTCGGCTCCTATATTTAGATAATTGATCAGCATACTATAGATGTAATGTTTGGGTCAGTGTTTCTCACAGTAGTGGATGACCGCAGTTATCTTCATAACCATGACGACAAGCCAAAGTCATGGCTTAGTTTCCCTAACCAGGTGAAAGTATGTGTATCTCAGCCTTGACAACAGGTTTTCAGGATAGCGTGTTAGCATGTATTTTTTGTTAGCATGAGCCAACAAGGCCATATGAAACTATGCTAAAAAGTTCATATAAAAAGTTTGGCCATTTGTGACATCACACACATGAGGTTAGAGAAACCAGCTTGAGTCAATCCATATTTTTATGCATCTTGGTGCCGTGCCAACATGTGACAATCAAGATCACAACTGACCTTGATTGTAGGAAATACGATGGACTCTTAACCTTCGATACTGGTGGTTGAAATCTGAGACATTGCTGAGACACCGTAGGAGTGTGATAGGGTTACAGCGGAGAGATAAGAGAAAGAGAGACAAGGAAAGAAAGAGAAGGAGAGAGAGAGAGAGGGGGGGACGTCTCGAGAGGGAGAGAGAGAGATATTGATTATGAGAGAGGATTTCAAGCAAGGAGGGTGACTTACTGGTGACGACCCCACCGGAGAGGGAGGCCAGGAAGCCTACGCTGACCATCACCACGGTGATGATTCGCCCCCTGCGGTGTCGCTGCAGCATGACCAACATGAGCAGGCCCACACCGCCGTGCACGAAGAGCGAGGAGAAGAGACACCAGAGGAACACCCAGTACCACATCTCTGACAGGGCGGACGAGATACATAAAAGAGAAAGGAGAGAGAGAGAAGAAAAAGCAGGGGTCACATTAGCAATTACAAAATTAGCCGCTAACAAGTTAGCCACTAGCGAGTTAGCAGCTGGAAAGCTCACAGACACTGCAGGTAAAACATGAGACAGAAAGGAGACAGAATGTTAACGGTTGAGGTTTGTGTACATGATACCTCACCCCGTACACATGTCCTTTATTTGTAAGAGAGCCTTATCCTGGCGGCTTGACAGTGCCTCCCAGCAATAGAAACGCTTCTAATTCCAATTTCCGCAGTCTACCTGTATGCATCCTAGAGCAAGACGCCTAAGCCTTACCTTAACGGCACGTTTATTTAATTCATTGCAACTCTGCTTAATTGTAAAATGTGACCACTGCAAGCGAAACCTGAGACAGAAATACTCTCTGGCCTCATCTCACCTGACCACACATAGAGAGGAGAAGAGCTTCAGGTCCTTCAGGGCCACCACTGAACAGTAGCAAAGCCACATACAAACTCAAATAATACCTGAAGTAGAACAACTCCCCTGCTAACACTAGGTTCCGGTAGAGGCTGAGAAAGGACACTTCTGTGTCCTGGGAGGTTAGTCACACAGTCACTGAAAAGGCCAACCAGTGGATTCTCAATGTTGCGAGTGTTGACACCAGACTCGTCGACGAGAGGGCGAGATCTCGCTTCAGAGAGCAGCAGCAGCATCGGCAGCTGTTCTTACACACCTTAGGAGCCCGGGAAGGGTTTCAATCAGCAGGAAACGACTTGTCTTAACGGCTACAGTTCGGGGCTCATTGGAGAGCCAGTGGACCGTGGGGACAGAGTGTAGGTGAGGTAAGTGTTGTCGTACGACTGGATATTGACACATGGCTGCATAGAGGAGCAGGAGCTCCAGATCTGGACTATAAAATGGATGGATCCCATAAAAAAGTTAATAATGCGAGCCGAAAACGGGTCGATAACATTGTGCCCCTTCGTTAATTTCTAATACTGAATGAGATGTGAATGAGAAAGTGGATTAAAGTAAATGAAGGTTTGGGGTGAGAGGGATCCACAAAGTGGAATGCTTATAATATGACTTCGAGGGTCCTATCTGACAGATTTCGAGGGTCAGAACAAGGTTTTAGGGATAAAGGAACTGGGTAATAACACAAAGGCTGGTGAAGTCTATTTTGGAGTTCTGCTGAGTGAAAGACCTGTGTATCACGGTCCCTGTCCTTCATCTTGCCTCCGCCTCCTCCTCCTCTACCTCAGTCGTGGGAGCTGAAGAGCATCACAGACCGGCGGCACATTATAAGCGTAAACTCGACCGCCGTTCCTGTCGCCAAGCGAGGAACCTCGGCAGTTGCCACGGAATGAAGCCAGCGAGGGGAGGGAGGGGGGATGGGGGCACCAGTTGGCTTGAGAGAAGGTTCTGGACCCCAGTCTGTTGGTACTGTGTCACGATTCACTTTCGATCACAGTGTATCAAACAGGAGATGCTGCATTCACTGGAAGACGTTTCGATGTTGGCCACGGAAAACAACATGGGCCACGACTCCCTTCCCCCAACAATGTTTGCTTTTCTTCTTCGTCCTCTGAATCAGAGACAGTTCCAGGGCGTGTCTCTCATCTCGTTGTCTCGCTCCGGGCGGGGAGCCCAGCCTTCCGAGGATCGATCGAACCATCAGCTGTCAGAGCCGGGGGGAGAAGCGAGGCGACAGAACCCTCCGGAACAAACAACCTTTTGTCGCCGGGTCCCGGCGGGGGCCGGCTGACATCACACCTCGCCCCGGGGGACGGGACACGGTGACAACACAGAGCCTCTTCATCGCCTGCCGCAACTCCCCCGACGTCTTCGTCGCTCACCTCGGACGGGGCGAGAGATAAGACGTGTCTGGTCCTCGTCCGGGTACACAGGTGGACCCGGGTCTCTGACCTCTGACCCCAGCCTGTGAGCGGTGGTACCTCCACTCCCATGTCCCGGAAATTAGTTTAAGTAGTTAGGAGAGGAGTCAGAGAGAGGGGGAAAGGATGGAGTACAGGAGGTAGGAGTCGAGGATGAGTTGGAAGACAGTGGACAGTGTAAATGTTTATTTTACATGCAAATAAAGCTTGGTTGAATTTGAGAGAGAAAGGGGGGAGAGAGAGAGAGAGAGAGAGAGAGAGAGAGAGAGAGAGAGAGAGAGAGAGATGATGCACAGAGAAAATGAAAGATCCTAAAGCAAAAATGAAAGACTGAAGAGTCAATCTTCTAAATCTATTACCTGAATCTATTATTGAAACACATAAGATCCAGCTTAATCTAGCTAATCGATTGTCTCAATATAGAAGCTGAATCTATGGTCTAAATATGTGTTCTTTACCGTACGTTCTCTGACATCTAGTGTTGGTGCCGGAACCGTAAACGCAACACAAGGCGTGGTTTTAAATGTATGATTGAAAGTAGAGTTACATGCCAACTATAAATAAGTATGTTATAACGAGCATATTCCTGTGAACGTCTAAGAATTGGTGACATCCGCAATAATTATTACCAAGAAAAACTATTTTTGCAGTTTGCTGATGGGTAGTTTGAAAAAGAGAAGTAAAAACATCTGTCCCAACAGGAAAGTAATCTGTTAAATCAGCAATTTTGAGGTTTGAAATAAAACATGGAGAAGTTCAGACAGATCCTTCAGCTAATCCCCTGCTGTAGACTCACGTCCAGATGATCTATTGATGAGGAGAGGGAGTGAGGGGTGACGGAGAGGAGGGAGGGGGTGAGGGACAGGAGGGGGACGGGGGTGAGGGTGAGGGAGAGGAGGGTGGAGGATGGTGATGGTGCTGGCTGCCCGGGTAGGATTAAAAGGATGCATCATAGGTTGTCCAGCATCCACGTGTGTCATACACCTTCCCGTTAAAACTCATCGCACGGACTCTCTGTCGAGATCAGCAGACACCACTACCTCTTCACTCTGAGTGTGTGGTCGTTCATGTGTCCATGGGGAACCACGTATACTGTCACGTCTATGTTGGAGGATTTCGGGCAGGGGGGAGAACCGAGAAAGGAGAAAGGCGCTTATCTCGTGTTTCGCGGATACACACTTCCTGTATTTCCGTTTAACAGCACTATTTTGTCACGTTTTCCCACAGTGGAGAGCTACCGGCCACTTCTTTCTGCACGATATGCAAGGTTCACATTTAGGTGTGACAGCTTATTAATGAAACATGGTCCATTTATTGAGGAAACCGCCTCAAGTATTCTGCATTGAAAACATAAAGACCTTCCTGCCTGTAGAGCCCACAACTATCCCCAAAGTACAACCATTGCAATCTACATTCCCGTTTTCTGGTTCTCATTGTCGGCCTCGAAAACCGTTATTCGGACGTGGCTGGGCCTAATTACGTCTAGATAATGGACTGCAGGACAAAGGGGGTTTTGTGGTGGTGGTGGTAGTGTTGGGAGATGACACCACATCGTACACCATTGAGCAAAGCCCATTGACGCAGCACCACCGTTAATTGGCCGGGTTCTGTAATGTTATTAATTGAATTGGCTGACTCCGCGTGCTTTTATGTTATTAATTGAATTTGCTGACTCCGCGTGCCGTCATGTTATTAATTTAATTGGCTGACTCCGCGTGCTGCCATGTTATTAATTGAATTGGCTGACTCCGCACGCACGGAGAAAGGAATGGAATGGAAGGGTTTTTTCTGTGTAACCAAACCAGTTCTCCCACCACAGAAAAGCCGGCTGGGGGGAGGGGTGGGGGCTGAGGGGGGGATACACAGATGGCCGTGGTAACGGTGCTGTCAATTTACGCACGATGATGATGGGTTAATCGGTGTGCATCACACTCGTAGGGTTAAGTTAGCAGCCTGCCGATAGTCAGGTTGCGGTTGTGTATTTCCTTGTGCTATCCTGTTACTGCCCGTCCAGCCTAGTGATGGAGGCTCCAGCCTACCCTACCCTCACCAAAGTAACGGTATCGCTATGTGTTGGCTTGTCCTGATCGGCAACTAACATCGTACGTAGTAGGCCTACCACGGCGAACAGTCCACCACCCATCCCGGTAAAAACACACACACACACACACACACACACACACACACACACACACACACACAAACAACACACACACCACACATCACACACACACACATCACACACCACACACACACACGTCTGGACCGGCGGTCACCCCCGCTACCTGTGAAGTGTGCAGCGTCGAGACATGCACCCATAGGATCTCAGCACCTGCTGAAATAGATTAGCATAATGTTGTAATCCCTGTTCGTGTTCATGGTTCCGCCGCCGCCGCCGCCGCCCTCGCCGCCCGCGCCGCCCGGTTTCGCAGCCCTCTTTATCAAATGGTGCACAACGCGCTCGACGCGGCGAAGAAGACATGGAGGGTAGGGACCGGTTGGGCGGGGTGGCATTGAGCGCGGCTTTCCCCACGGCGCGCTCCTCTCTCTACCGGTTTGCCTCTGCTTAGGTTTCGACGTCTCGGGTCTCCGCGTCGGGTAAGGGGCAGGGCCAGTCGCCCCGGCCCGGTCGGCATGCATGCTCGGTGTGGTGGCGGCTTGCTGACGGAGGCCCATTGGAGGACGGCAGGCATTACGCGCGACGCGCAGCGGCGCGCACACTGTCTCGCGTGTGCAGAGTACTCTTTTAAAGGGCCACTCGCATGTTTCTAAAGAGGAAGAGTAGCATGGTTTGAACGGGAACGCGTCGCACTGTGCGCTAGTTTCACGCTCGTTCTGTCGACAGCCCCTATGAATGGGGGGAACAAAAGAGGTGTCACGCTGGCAATCCGCGCAGAAAATGTGCGTAATAACTCGGGGGTATACCGTCCGCTCGGCAAATGACATTACGTCAGCTACGCTTTTAAGTGATCTAGGGATGGATCAATAAAACCACGTAACACGTACAACTTGGGTGTTTGGGATAAACCATCTCGGTTGTGATTGTCGCTTCTCATTGTAACTAGAGAAAAACAGAGCCGAGTTCAAAACTGCGCACACCATCTGGGCGTTGTCAATGGCGACGGAGCCACGCAGGAGCTGTCCGCGTGCTGAGTCGCTCGTGCAGCGTCACCACGAGACGCCTGCCAAGTGGCAAGAGGAAGGACACACGGGGAGCAAGCCATAACTATCCCCCTAATATCATGACACTCCGTAGCATTACCTACAATGTCAAAAACTATAAGATATCAACTTCTTAAAAACCTGAATATCACACCTTATCGACCTAAATATCACTCCTTCACATACCAGAATATCAAATCTTATAGAACTAAATATCACTCCTACAGACCTCAATATCACTCAACTGAAAAACACACCTCACGGACCTAAATGTCACTCCTTAAAGACCTGAATAGCACCCCTTTACCAGCCTTAATACACTTCCTCACATAACTGGGGAACTTATCACTGCCTCCTCACATACCTGAAATCACCTCGGTCACATGCCCTCACGTAGGCTACACCTTTAACACAACGATCTAAACTTTAGATCAAACCAATATGAGCACCTAATATCCCTCACTTATAGACCTAATATCACTTCTTATAGACCAAAATATTACACACTATCATATTCTAAATTTAAACCCAGAGGACTCCGCCCCGTATTTAAAACACACCTTACATATAACACAAATTATCTGTTATTTAAACTTAAATAACAGACAATACAGCCCCCAGTCAGGTAAAACCTTTCAAGAAGCTAGCTTGCTTCACTATAATCTGATCAAACTCATTCTAGTCTAGTATACAGTCTATAGTCTCCGTAAACCCAAATGTATGGGACGTGAATAGAATAACTAAATGAAGAATCAGTCTAATAATGATTAGATGCAAAAATACTAATAAATGCTAATAATAATTATTAGCATTTTGCTAATAATAAAAAAAAATAGCACCACGTAGCCGTCAGATAAGACTGTGTACTTGCAGGGCTTGAGTTTCACACACCGCTCGGAGGGTAAGTCGGTTGGTTTTCTGGAACCGACGGAGGAGACCTCGGCGGGAACGACTGCGTGGGCACGTAATGTTCCGGAAGGGTCCCCGGAGAAAAGCGGTATTTAAAGAGGTGGCCCAGTTCAGAGGCCTGGAGGTGAAGCGGCGGTACGACCTCTGACCCCTGCTGAGAATCTCCATCTCCGGAGCCAAAGGGGTCAAGGGTTACTGTGCGGAGTTAAAACCGTCCTCTCGCTAGAGATGTTGAACTGGTGAACCAACCGACGGAAAATGTTTTGCTTCAGCACAATTTCAATGTCAATGAATTCTGTTTTTTTGTGTAGACGAACCAATCCGCCTGTGATGGCGAGTATGTGCAAATAATAATCAATCTATAAAGAATATTAAAAAAACACAAAGGTATAGTGAGATATTAGCCTTGAGGCTAGCGGTATGCTACTGTTTTTTTCTGCTTTGTTTGAAACTCAAAGGAGGTAATATGAGCCTTTAGCTCCCGGTTAAGGCATACAATGATTTACTTATGGAACTGTTTGCTAACTTGAAGTTCGAGGCATATTGCTACACAGCGAACATTGCATGGATTACCAAAGACCTATCAAACGGTTTGATAACAGCAATCCAGGCCATTCCCCTATTCGCACCCAATGGCATCAAGGTCTACTTGCTATCCACACATATTTGGATAGAGGTGAGAAATAAAATGACAGAGAATCTTCTTTCATCAGGATTTTTTTGATGAATACAAAAAGTTGAAATGGTGAAATGATGTTGACATTCTGGCATTTTCAATAATGATTTGACATAACTCATAAGGACTTTTTTTTCTTTTCGTATTCTGTCATTTTGTTTGTCAGGAAACATTGGCTAATGCAACAGGGAAATTATATGGGCACCGTGGTGGCGATCATCCTTTGATATATTTCCCTTTCATCATTAAAATGAATTAATCTTTGTTTACGGAAGGAAGAGAAAAAACATTCTGCCCGCGCAAAACAAACAATCATTAGCATATCAAATGTCTACAGATGGTGCTTTTGGAATTTAATGATCTAATGGCTGAATGATGAAATGAAGGTCACGTGAAAATCATCTCAGTCACATAATTAATATAATTAATGAAGGTTTCCCCTGTGTGGGGACGTCACACCAACACGTCAACCCTATGTTCTCATAAATGGCTTTTATATTTTAGGGAAACATGACGGCAGCTTCAGTTTGGGCTACAAATGGTCATTGTCACAGGCTCCTACAATGTATTGATTATTCCTTACCCTGACCTTAAGCACAACCTATCCTTACTAACTTAATTACCCGTCATCGAGTTAAGCCTATTTCTAAATCAACATGCGCCTAAAGTAACGTATTGGCTTTTTCATATTGGCCACTAGATGGCATCGCCTACTCACTTTTATAATTTCTCTCAACCACTCAACGTGGATTTAAATGAAAAGTTGGCGTTTTCAGCGTGATCGGAGTAGACAAAGCTCAAGCGCTTCTAAACCTGAATATATAACTTTCCTCGGCATTTTGGCACACGATTTCAATTATCTTTATCCAGAATATTAAACTTTCCTCCACATTTTGACCCACGGCTGTCACTTTATGACGGTTACTGATAACATGACTCACGACTTTGCGCGGACCACTCCATCCACACAGATCATACTTCTAAAGAATGACCCTTTGCTTTGAAGATAAGACAAGGACCCCCCCCCCCCCCCCTCTTCAGACCAAGAGCCTTGTCCAATGTTTCATATTCCCTCCTGAAAAAGGGGGATTTTGTTGGGCAACCCGAGAGGCCACTGTATCCATGACTGGCTCTGGCGGTCATTGTGTTCACCCCCCCCCCCCCCCCCCTCCCACACCCCCCCCCCCTCCCCCCAGGGGTCCGTTCTGACCCGGGGTGTTTCTGCACCTTTTATCCCACTCTTTCTTGATCTCTCTCTCTGCGTTCATTGTCGCTCGGTGTAACAGAATCCAGCCGCTTCGATCTCAGCCCCACAGTGCTTTTGAATCACGGGCCTTGAACCCACGGCACTGTCGTGGTCGCAGTGCCGCGTTGGTCTCTAGGGGGATTTCTTCTTCTGTGGTTTTTTTTCACACTCAAGACTCCCCCCACCCCCAGGCAGATGGTTGTCACCCAGGTGAGTCATCGACCTGCCACCTATACCTCATTGAGCTGTCCGCACCCCACCTCCATCTCTTCCTCCTCCACCACCTCCTTCTCCTTTTTCTTCCTCCCCCTCCACCTTCCTCTTCCTCCTCCTCCCCCCCCCTCTTCTTCCATCTCCACCTCCTCCTTTTCTACCTCCTCCCCCCCTCCTCCTCCTCCCCTCGCCTCCTCCTCCTCTTCCTCAAACTTGTCACAGTAACGGGGACGCTAACTAGACCAGAGCTGTTGTTATATCACGTGCCAAGGAAGCCCCCCCCCCGCCGCCCTCTGCTTTTAACCCAGTTCTAGTCATGCGTTCAGACTATTTTTAGAGGATCTCGTCTACCAACATTAATTATCATCTCGTTGGCCTTTTATTACCCAAAAATGCAAAAATGATTATCTGGTGCGGAATGCGTCAAATACCAAAATAATAAAACAAATATGACAGTTAGTAGGAGCAGGAGTTAAGCTCATTATTTTTGTCATGATCACGGTTGCTATGATTATAAACGTAGAAAAACAAAACCAAGTCAATTCAAGTTCAACGGGGCAGCAAAGCTTTTGTTCAGCAACAAGGAGGTCGACCGAGCTGAGTGACTCTAGGTTACCTTTGAAAAGGCAGGTGTACAAGGGAGCTCCAGTGCACACACACAAACACACACACACACACACACACACACACACACACACACAGACACACACACACACACACACACACACACACACACACACACACACACACATACATCTAAACGCTCGCACACGTACACACAAACACAAGCATGCACACACACACACACATGCACCAACACGCATGGACTCACACACATGCACATGCACGCACACAAACGCATGCATGCACACACACACAGGAACGCACAAACATGCATGGACCCACACATGCACACACACAGACACACACACCTCCCTCGCAGTCCATCACGGTTTAGAGATCACTTTGATGTGGCGTGACTGATACGGGAGGGAGTGAAACGGGTTTGATCTTTCGCACTCGCTCAGAAAACTTTGCACCTGAGAAAACCTACTGAGCACATTGTGCCCTCACACCTGTTCAGGGAGAATGAATACCCCCCCCCCCCCCCACCCCCACTGTCTGGTCAAGCAGACCATATCTGATACACACCGCAGAATACTGCCTGAACATCAGGAAGGTCAATTTGCATGACACAAGATACTGACAAAAGTTTCAAACGGTAATTCAAATGCTTTAACGCACACCGACAGACCTATGTTTTTAGTCTAGATACAATGTTTTTAGTTGAAATCTTTAAGATATAATATGCAGATGTCCAGACGTTGCTAAAAAAACACTCAATACCAATTATCAATGGATGGGCTTCTTTTGAATGTCTTGAATGAACTTAATCTAAAAACCTAAATATACTTTGGAAGTATCAACAACCCTGGGAGGTAAGAGGTCACGGACAATGAGCAGTTTCTTCAACAAGGAGTTCAACAAACAGACCCGTGCCCACAGTCCCGTACCACTATCTACTGCAGTGTGGGAAAAACAGGCCCAGGAGATGTAGCTTCAGGCTACACAGTTCCCCCTCAGCCCCTTAATGACAGAAGAGCAAACGTTAGCTTGTCGATAGTAACTCACGGCGGTACAATGGGGATAGTTACTTTCAAGTTGCTGCTTGTTATTCGTTCTCTCACTGAGGAAACGTGTCCTGAAGGGGTGTTTCACCCTGTGGCTCGAGGGGGAATGAGTTGAGTAAATCATTACCCGGGAAGGGCGAATCCACCCTTCCTTACGTCCGATTACGGCATTGTAGTTTGACGGATTCATGCAAGAAGGGCCATAAAGCATCGGCAATTAGTTTCAATGTCGCAATAAAAACAGACAGCTCCTTTAATAAGAGCTGATGTTTAACTCACACAGCTACCAAGATACACAAAACACATTCTACGGAAATGTGTGGGATATTGTATTTTTTTATGTGGGCAAAGGTTCAGTTTGACTTCTGCTGCAAGGCAAATACTTTGGACAAGGCTATTGTGATCGTATGAGGTTTGTGTGTAGATCAACTAGTAGAGCATGCCATGAACACTGCAAGGGTTAGGGTTCGATTCCCACTGGGGCCAACCATTATAAGAAATCTATGCAGTCACATTATTGTAAGATGCTATTAATGCTATTATTTCTGTACACATTACATGAAGTACCTGTAAAACAATAGGACCCATCAAAAGTAAGCGTCAAAAAAAAGAAGAGAAGAGAAGAAAAAGACTGAATGCGATAAGATTACTGATAAGATGTGTAGGAATGTGTGGGTGTTGATTCCATCGAGCTGCAATTAATAGTGGCGTAAAACAAATTCCATCCACTTCTTCCCGTAAACCACAGTCTTCCAGTCCCAACAGGCCTTTCCATGAAGCTTGATTTCTCGGCCGGAAATATATATATTTTCCTTCATGCGCTTATCTCTAGATAAAATCAGATAAGCTTAAACGTAGCCCGAAGCTAGCAAATTTATGTTTGGCTACCTAAGTTAAGTCAAACCTGCAATATGTGATGCTTTAACTGTTGTCAAACGTTTGTAATGTATATATATATATATATATATATATATATATATATGAGTGAAAAGAAATAAAAACGTCGATCCACAGAGCAATCAATCCAGTATATCACATTTAATCAATCTGGTCCCTAACCAACATATTACCAAAAAAGGCGGGAAAATCCCAACCGAACAAAAGCGACGGCTGTGTTGAAAAAGCGACATTGGCAGACACAAAGAAAGAATTTAGGATAAGTGAAGTCGGGGAATCCAACGTCAAGGTGTGAAGAACACAAAAGACGACAGAAATCAGTCATCTTATGTCCCCCCCCCCCCCCCCCTCCTCCCCTCACCCCTACCCGGTTCAACCCTTCGCCTGGAGACGTTTACGACCTCCCTTGATTACCCATCTACTCCGAGGGGCCGGGAAGCCTCTTGAATCAGCCTGGCTCTCAGACGCAGCAGTCTGGGCTGTTTACTCAAGAGCCAGGCTTCAGGAAGCAGCGGGAGAGGCAGATAAAAGGGCCGAAGGGCTCAGCAGCAGCCACCCACATACCTGACGAAGAATGCGACGGCACTATCAGCGGAGACGGTTCCACAGCATCTTTAGAGGAGGAAGCAGACGAGGATGAGCTATGCAGTAAAGAGCTATTCTAAGTATTTAAGGATTGTATGCTTGCAAGTGGCCTGTCTCCATTTTAGTTAGAGAGAGAGAGAGACAGAGAGAGAGAGAGAGAGAGAGAGAGAGAGAGAGAGAGAGGAGAGAGAGAGAGAGAGAGAGAGAGAGAGAGAGAGAGAGAGAGAGAGAGAGAAATAAAGAGAAGTTTTTTTTTAATTGTTACCAAACATAACGTAAGAATGCAAATGTTACCACAATCACTGACCCTCAGGGTAGTGGCTAGGGTGCTGGACTTTGTACAGAAAGGTACCGGGTTCGATCCCCCAACATCCTCAGGCTAACCTGAAGGCATCCCTTATCCCTACGTCCTTACCCCTACCTTCTTCATGAATGACCCGTATCCGATAGCGACGGAAGCAGCCTCGAATGGACCACTAGCGAGACGACTAAATAGCAAAGGTACTTTTTCCAATGTGGTCCGTGTGTCACCTTGGCAACGGTGACACATCCAACTCATGCATTTGGGTCGTTTCTTTATCTCGGGGGGAGCTGTTCCGATCATCACTACTTACAACAATAAACCATTGTCCCTCCATCACACTCAACTTCCTGTCTGCAGTGTTGACTTACAGGGGGGATAGGGAGGATGGGGGGGGTTCGCCTCTGAGTGGGTCTGTGTACGAGCTAGAACGGGCGTCCGGCCAGAGACACACCGCTAATGCAGGACCATGACTCCACACAAATATTTATACCTTGCTCGTGCGGTGTGTTTTCCCCCGTGAAACACGCCGGAACGCACATTAAGGCCCACAATAACTCAATAGACTAAACACAATCCTCTGCTGCTGAGCACTGATGTCATCCACCCCGCACACACACACACACACACACACACACACACACACACACACACACACACACACACACACACACACACAACACACACACACACACACACACACACACACACACACAGACAAACATCAGAAGCATGCAAAAACAGACACACACACACACACACACACACACACACACACACACAACACACACCACACACACACACACACACACACACACACACACACACACACACACACACACACACACACACACACACACCTCCTGTGTATTGGGCCGCTAACCCTAGACCTTTCTCAACCTCTCTTTTGAACGAGGTCCTCTATTCATCTTCTAAATCTCTGCCCCCGCATCCACGGGCGTGTACACACAGCCACGGCCACAACCAGCCCCGCAAACAATGAGGAGTGTTTGTACCCTCCGAGACTACCCCCTCCCCCCCCCTCCATGAACCCATTGACACCAGTGGGTTCATGAGAGCTGCAGGGGTGGAGTGCTAACTGCATTAGCATTACCATTGCACTAAGTCGTTAAGCAGACGCATTTAACATAAGCGACTTATGATAAAGTGAAGTGAAGCTCAGAACAATGCGACGCAATCGAACATAAGTGCAGCGGAATTAAAGAGCTGCCCGAGCACGTACCTAAGCGGTCGGATTTGACGGTTACTCCAGCGCTACTACTACTGTACAACTACTCCTAATGCCTCCGCCATGGCAACCTCTACGAACTTTGTTGACTTTTACCAACACTTGTGTCCTCTGTGTCCATGTTTAAACCTGCTCAGTTTGTGAGCTCATGAGCTCTGCTCGATGACCTCAGTGAGCCCTGCCTCGGTGTGAACTCGCCTTGGCTTGCAAAGCTCTACGTCTACGGGTTGGCCGGTAACCGGAAGGTGGCTAGTTCGATCCCCGGCTCCTCCTTAGAGGGTTGAGGTGTCCCCGAGCAAGACACCTCACCCTGACTGCTCCTGACGAGCTGGCTGTAATATTCTAAAAAGCACTTTGAATGGCCACTGGTTAGAAAAGTGCTGTATAAATGCAGTCCATTTACCGTTTACTTCTGCTCCACCTTCTTCCCCCTGAGCCTTAACTAAGACCTCCACCCCCCCCCCAAAGCACCACACACACCTGACCAGACGCACCGTATCATTCCATCGGGGAGCAGCAGCAGGGGGTATGGCTGTGAAAACACAGTGACACACAACACGATGTAAAATTGGCATAGGTTTCATCATCATCACTGCTCCCAGATTGGCTTTCGTCGGGGTTCACGCCCGGCCGCTTGAAATAAAAAGAAAAGCGAACCTGACCAGACGCAGGGTTTCATTTCAGGTGGACACTTGTCGGGGGACAAAGGAAGCTCTCTGAAGACACACAGGGCATGGGCAGCTCTGCTGCTCCGTTTATTATTCAGGGGAACCCAAGACTTTGGGAAGAGGACAGAAGGAAGGTCCAGGCGAACGCGCTTCGGTGCATTGGGTGAAATACTAATAGTGTGTTGCCTTTAGTTTCACCCTTTCATCTCAGCCATGCGTTTCATCGGGGTGATTGAATTTCGAACGGAAGGTTATACTCAAGGGATTTTTGTTAAAAAATAATATTGATTAAAATGTAGTCAAAGTGGTTTGAATTTGCCATTGATTTTGTCAATTGACTACGGATAATTCAGGCACCATATTATCATATTATCGCCATGGACATATCCAGATTGCTACCTAAAATGTACACCCTTTCACCCAAGTGTGTGTTCAGAAATCCTTTACGCTATAGAAAGCAAAGGTCACAGGTCATCCGAGGACAGTGAGGAGGAAAGTGCTGTAAATAACAGCTCTCCACCATTCTAAACACTGCGTGAGGAGTCCATGAACACACCGGTTACATAATACCAGAGAGGCAGCACCTGAATCGCCCTGACGCCTTAAAATCACAGGAACAGCTGCACTACAACGGGCCCTCATTTAGGAGTTATCTCCAACCCGTATTACTGCCGTCACAGTGATGTCTGCTACCTGTCCAGACCAGAGAGAGAGAGAGAGAGAGAGAGAGAGAGAGAGAGAGAGAGAGAGAGAGAGAGAGAGAGAGAGAGAGAGAGAGAGAAGAGGGAGAGAGAGAGAGAAGAGAGAGAGAGAGAGAGAGAGAAGAGACAGAGAGGGAGGAGGAGGGAGGAGAGAGAGAGAGGAGAGACACGGAGAAGAGAGAGACGGAGAGAGAGAGACTGAGAGAGAGAGAGAGAGACGGAGAGAGAGAGAGGAGAGACGGAGAGAGAGAGAGCAAGAGAGAGCGAGAGAGAAATAGGGAGAGAGCGAGAGAGAGAGAAATAGGGAGAGAGCAAGAGAGAGAAATAGGGAGAGAGCGAGAGAGAGAGAGAGAGAGAGAGAGAGAGAAATAGGGAGAGAGCAAGAGAGCGAGAGAGAGATAGAGAGCGCGAAGACAAAGCCAGAAAGAGAGGGAGAGAGAGAGAGAGAGCAAGCAGGAGAAAAGAGAGAGCAAGAGAGAGAGAGAGACATAGAGACAGTGCTGGAGAGAAAGACAGAGAGAGAGACAGAGCGAGTGAGAGATAGAGAGAAAAGAGAAAAAGAGAGAGAGCAAGAGGAAGAGGGAGAAAATAGCGCAAAAGAGGCAAAAGAGAGCGAGATACAGTGAGAGAGAGAGAGAGAGAGAGAGAGAGCGAGAGAGCGGGGGTAAACACTATTGTTCCTCCAGTTTTTGAGCGTGCCCTAGTGTGGTGCGCCCGGCACGATGACATCATCGCCATGGGCACACAGCTGAGGCCCAGAGCCTGCCAGCCGCACATTAAACTGCGCTCAGCTACACACACACACACACACACACACACACACACACACACACACACACACACACCCCACACCACACACCACACACAACACAACACACACACACACACAACCATTCACACACACACACACACAATTACAGGGCATCACCTTCCCCTCTCGGATGGCACTGCCTGACGCCATGGTAACCATGGTAAACAGCCTAGGTCACCGAGGCTCTGAGGCATTCTTCTGATTGTAATAATTAGGGAGTCCTAATAATAAGGCTTAAGGTTATAATCAGTGATAACCGATCTTTTATCAATGATTACCTTTTTGGGTGGTTTTTTTTCAGTATATTTCGTAATCGAGCTAGATGTTTCCATAGCTTCTTTGTTTATCACGCCGTTGTTGATAGATAACGTCACGTTAAACTAGAACGGCCTCAACCGAGATAAACTCGGCTTACCGAGGCGAGGCTAAGCTAAGCTAAACACAATCAAAACAAACCAAACACAGAGAAGTTTGGCAAGAAAAGACAACCATCCGGTGTAAACACTGAGCATTACATAACAGCGCTTAAACCGGGCCCCCGGGGGCCACGAAAACGGAGCGTTTGGAACGAGGCCTCCATTATCACCAGACAGCAACGGAATGTTTACGAGGAGTCGTGAGCGTAGCGCACGACAAACCGCCAGGAGTAGAGATGATGTCACACGTCTCAGGTGATGTCACGCGGTCGGACGGTCAACACATGGTTCCCATTGGACGGGAAACCTCACAAACATGAATTCTGAAGAGCTGATTCACCGCTGAAGCTACTACTACTCTACAACCACTCCGACTCCGCCTCCGCCAACCGTGGCAAACTTCTAGGACTTTTGATTACTTTTACAAACACCTTTGTCCTCAGCGTATTCTGGAATTTAAACACTTAGTAGTAGCTCGAAAGAACCATGATTCAGTGACCTGGAAAGCAGGCTAATATTCTGGAGGAAAAAGCTAAGGATAAATAGTTAGTATTCCGTAAATAGTTATCCAAATGCGTTATAAAATATTCGTATTTTCCACGAAGCCTCATGCAGAGCGATGAACGCACCACTTTCACCAGGAACACTTGTTTTTTTTCAAAGCAACGAAATATCTTCCATTATCCTCTCCTCAGCAGTGGATCCATAAACCGAGGGGCCGATTCAATTGGCAGCAGGCCTCTCCACAGTGGGGGCCCCCCCGTGGAGAGGCCCCCAGCCAGCCACCCACCACAAGGACCCATCTGTGTGTGAGTCAGGGCCAGATCCAGATGTAGCGTGTGATGGCTCCACCAGGCCCGGGGGGCCGGTCACAGAGCCAGGCCCCGGGGGCCGGTCACAGAGCCAGGCCCCGGGGCCGGTCACAGAGCCAGGCCCCGGGGGCCGGTCACAGAGCCAGGCCCCGGGGCCGGTCACAGAGCCAGGCCCCGGGGCCGGTGCCACACACCGCTGGAGGGGCCTCAGAGAGCCGGCTGGAGCTGAACCCAACTCCAGGTCCTGATCGGACTCCCTTCTCCCCTCTCTCTCTCTCTCTCTCTCTCTCAATGCTTCACAGTTGATCTTGGGTTTGGTTTCGCCGCTTTACGGTAACCGTTCACTGGTCATTAGGCATTAGCCGCGTCATCGAAAGTCACTTAGTGAACGGAGATCCATGTCCTAAAGGAGCAGGGGGAGGGTTAAAAGCATTCTTGTGCAAGGATGCTCTTGCAAGGATCTCTAGTTAAAAAAATATCTTAGAGGGGGTTAGGGTTACACTAGTAGGAAGAGTTGGAGCACCACTGCTTTAGAGGGTTACGGGTCAGGGGGGGGCGTATACAAAGGGGTCTGTGTTGGGAAGCCCTTTGAGACTGTAACTTTGTGAAGGAGTCTACTAATAAAGTTTAGTTGACTAAACTCAGACCAGGTCAGTCGGGTCGTTGTGCCCGTCTCAGACCCGGTCCAGAACCAAACAAAGGTAGGGCTGGTGTGTGTGTGTGTGTTTGTTTATTGGGTGCCGAGTAGTAGGTTGCCAGGCAACTTGAGTGAGTCCCCCCCAGGGTTTTAATTTGATCCTATTTGTGTCACAGTGGATCAATATGCATTAGCGTATTGGTTCCTGTTTTGAATCTAGGGTTTAAGTGTGTGTGTGTGTGTGTGTGTGTGTGTGTGTGTGTGTGTGTGTGTGTGTGTGTGTGTAGATGCAGTGCGTCACTCTGTGTGTGTGTGTGTGTCTATAGATAGATATAGTGCGTCACTGTGTGGAATGGAACATGAAATCAGTACACTGACTGTCTCTAGCATTGTGTGTT
Source organism: Gadus chalcogrammus (assembly GCF_026213295.1). NCBI lineage: Eukaryota > Metazoa > Chordata > Actinopteri > Gadiformes > Gadidae > Gadus > Gadus chalcogrammus. The sequence continues at coordinate 4,455,469 of NC_079433.1, read as the reverse complement.
GCATATGTTAATATATATATATATATATTAGAGCTGTCAGTTAAATGCATTATTAACGGCGTTAACGCAAACCAGTTTTAACGGCGTTATTTTTTTTGACGCGCGATTAACGCAAATTATTATTTTTTAATAATTTTTTTTTTTGGGCTCAAAACAAAGAAGCAGTAGCCTGACTGCTATGTTCAAGGCATATCTTTGTATGTTCATCGTTTAATTGTATTATAGGTTTTTTTTTTGTACCGTCCTGTTTTGATCAGTATATGCCAATGTTGTTATCAATAAAAAACATTTGCACAAGGCAAACCGATGCACTTCTCCATGTTGATAAGAGCATTCAAATGAGAAAAAATTAATGGGACAAAGAAATCAAGGGATATTTAGCATAGCAAAAAAAATAAGATTAATCGCGATTAATCGTGAGTTAACTATGGCATTAATGCGAATTAATCGTGATTAAATATTTTAATTGCTTGACAGCCCTAATATATATATATATATATATATATATATATATATATATATATACATACTTTGTGTGTTGTTTTCAAATGTTCCAAAACATTGTGAGAAACATAAGACGAGGGAAATCTGTGTGCTACATTTGTGTATCAGTCTGTTTGTGTTTGAGTGTGTCTGTGTATGTGTGTATCTATGTCTGTGTATGTGTGTGTGTGTCTATCTGTCTCTGTGTATCCATCTGTCTCTGTGTGTATCTCTGTGTGTGTATCTGTGTGTATATGCCTGTCTGTGTGTGTGTGTGTCACGTGTGCGCGTGTGCGTGCGTGTGTACACACCGGTCCATCCCATCCTGGGCAGGGTGTTTTGAAGTGGCTCCCGGTTGGTTCAGCGTGCGCTCCACACAGACTCAGAGGAGCAGCCATCACATGTGAGGAGCTTCCCCGTCCGCCCAGCCCCCAAACCAAACACACCTGTTCTTCATTCCCTTGTTTGTTTGTAACGTTGCTTCACCAAACGCTCGGTGTCACGGGTCACCGCGAGATTCGTACGGGCTGTAATTACGTTAGCACGGAGGAGGGGACCGCCACTGTATGTGGAAGAATTGGGAATGTGTGCGTGTCTGTTGTGCACGGCAGAGCACTGGGATACTGCCAACTTCCCTCCAGAGCCAAATCCTCAACGCAAGATCGCTCTCTCTCTCTCTCTCTCTCTCTCTCTC
>NC_079433.1:4449292-4451792 GCF_026213295.1 Gadus chalcogrammus | reverse complement strand
TACACAATCACACACAAACAGACACCACACCTACACACACAAACCTAACTCACCAGCCAAACACACAGACACCACACCGAAACACATTGACACAAACTAACACGCACACACACACACACACACACACACACACACACATCAAATTTAAAACTTTAACACAGCCACCCACACACACACACCCAGGGCTGTGGATAATCCCCTCTGAGCGGTTGATGTGATGACACCAGCCAGTGGGTGGTCCTGACGGTCAACATAAACCTTTATTTACAAAGTCCACAAAGACGGCGGCTCAGACATAAGCATTCAGGTTACGGCTTCCCCTCTCTCTCTTTCTCTTTCTGTTAGTCTCTCCTCCTCCTCACGTTGACCCTCTGCCTGTCTTTGTTTCTCTTTTATCTCGGTCCATCTCCATCTCTATCTCCTTCTCCCCCTCTCTTTATCTGTTTCTTTTTCTCCCCCTTCTCTCATCCAGTTCTATTCCTTGTCTGTCTCTGTATCTTCCACAATGTCTGTCACCATCTCTAACTTATTTTTCTCCGTCTCCCCTCTCTGTCTATCTGTTTGTCTGTCCGCCTCCACCTCAACCTTATTTCTCTCTGTCTCCCCCCCTCTCCCTCTATCTCCCTCTGTTTCTCTCTATCCCACTCTTGTCATTTTTCTCCTCTTTCCCCCCTCCATTCCTCTCTCTCGGACATCCTGTCGCTCTCTCTCTTCCTGCCCCCAACAGACCTGTCTCTCTCTCTCTGTTCCAGTAAGGCTCCCACACCTCCCCCGAGTTCTTAGAAATAGTTTCAGAGAGACAAGTCACAAACTGTGCGTTACATGATTCACCTCCCCGTTTCCTCAGCTCCAGGTTATGAGATAAATCTCCCACACATCTTTCATGTTAGAAGGAATCGCTGCAAGCTCATTTCCCATCCGGGCCCCATTTTCTTAGCATTACCGTTAGCCAATTTCACACCATTTCTCTGGAAGAATTGACACTTAATAATTTCCCATCCGGTCGATGTCCTGTTAACATTGATACCAGTTAGCTATGAAGGTAACATTGATGCTAGCTAGCCTCTCACCCATCTGGAGACATCACTGGGTTCCTGGTAACCGAGACTACGCCACGTTAAGTTTAGGTATTAGGTTCGAGACGGTTGTGCTTAGATATCAGGTTAGGGTTAAGATGGTTAAGATGAGGCATTGTTTAAGGATGGTTTAGTTTAAGGAAGAGCACTGGCTAAGGCTACAAAAGGAGACAGTAAGTAAGACATGTATTGTGTCGTCACCATGGAAACAACATCTTTCTCAAACACACGGCGCTGTCTCAACATCCCGCTGTGGTTACCCTGGGACAATACGGTGGTGTTTGAACCAGACGCTCTTTCGACATCTCTCTGTTTCCCGGAACACAATGAACAACAGAACCCGGCCTCAGTGTGTGGAGCAGGGGACACTTCGACCCGGAAAACACTCGTTTAAAACAAGCCTGTGGTCAAACCATGCTCCACAAAAGGCTCACTTGTTCAGAGTTCACCTAGTCTCTGCATAGAGACTAGGTGAACCCCACCCCCCCCCCCCCCCACACACACACACACCACACACACACACACACACACACACACACACACACACACACACACACACACACACACACACACACCCCTCTTACACACTTACTCTATGTGGTACATCCAGGCACTTAATGTACGCACTTAATGTATGTCGTACTGAGCTATAGTACTAAGTTCTGTGGAATCTTATCCTAGCTTATCTTTGTTTTGTACGGCGAATGGGTTAACCAAACAATTGTTAGTGCTTGGCACTCGGTTCTATGAACACACTAAGTGTACCGACAGCGATATAATGTTGTTTCACCTTCTTCTGACAAATGTACATAATATGTACATGTATATGGGGACCAAGAGGTTTGGTTGTTTGGGGGGGGCTGCACTTGTTGCTCAATCAAGTGCAGCTTGATTGAGCAACAGGTTTCCATAGCAACGCTGGCTGTAGAAACCTCAACCATGGGAGGGGGGGGAGGGAGGGGGGATTTCAGTCTTGTCCATCACTCTTCACACACAAAGTTCACACATAAAGGCTTGTTTTTTTCCCCCAGTGCTGGGATGCCAGGTTGGCTTTGATATATCCCCCCAGAGCAGCAGATCAGAGAAGTAGGTTTTTGTGTTGTTTCTCCTCTTTCTGTGAGAGGTCTCCGGGGTCTGTCTGGAGATAAGGATCTCAAGGGTCCACACACACGCACACACACGCACGCACACGCACACACACACGCACGCACACACACACGCACGCACACACACACGCGCACAAACACACACACACACACACACACCTCGTCCGGGGAATGACTTTGATCAACTCAGTCCTATCCTGACCATCACAGTTTTTCTCAGTCGCTTTGGTATATTTCTCAGATCAGAATTGAAATTTTCAATCTTCACATCATTGTGTCACTTGTGCACATCAAAAAAGCAGTTTCTCATTTCTTTGA